>NC_045436.1:38671047-38741536 GCF_002776525.5 Piliocolobus tephrosceles | reverse complement strand
AAAAAAAAAAAAAAAAAAAAAAAAAAAAAAAAAAAAAAAAAAAAGAATACCTTTATCAGGCTAACTGGATTTATTTGTAGCCTTAGTACATTACCCTCTGGAAAAAAAAAGTGGCTTGATTTAAGGGTTTTCTTTATGGAAAACGGAAAGGAAACATGCTATCAGATGTTATTAACTTACTCTGCTCTGCCAAAATCTATAAAAATTCTGGCAATTCAAAGTTTTTTTTTTTTTTTTTTTTTGAGACGAAGTCTTGCTCTGTTGCCCTGGCTGGAGTGCAGTGGCCGGATCTCAGCTCACTGCAAGCTCCGCCTCCCAGGTTTACGCCATTCTCCTGCCTCAGCCTCCCGAGTAGCTGGGACTACATGTGCCTGCCACCTCGCCTGGCTAATTTTTTTTTTGTATTTTTAGTAGAGACGGGGTTTCACTGTGTTAGCCAGGATGGTGTCGATCTCCTGACCTTGTGATCTGCCCGCCTCGGCCTCCCAAAGTGCTGGGATTATAGGCGTGAGCCACTGTGTCCGGCCATTCAGGCTGGTCTTAAACTCCTGACCTCAAGTGATCCTCCTGCTTTGGCTTCCCAAAAGTGTTGGGATTAGAGGTGTGAGCCACTGTACTTGGCCTTTTTCTCTTCTTGTTGTAGGCAAGTGAAAACCCTGTTTGGCTGTCCACTGTTTTAAACCACACCTTGTCCAATCATTCCTTGATATGTTAATTCTTTCTATAGCATCCTTGCCTCTGACTGAATATCTTCAATGCTAGAGAATTTACCACTGTCTGACACAGGCTATTTTTATAGCAGTGACTACTAAATCCACCCTCCTTCTTCTAGCACTGTTCCAAAGTACTTTCCTCTGACCATGGTCCAGTTGTGGATTAGAGAAATAGAATCATGAAAATACCTACTTTTGGCCAGGCGCAGTGGCTCACTCCTGTAATCCCAGCACTTTGGGAGGCCGAGGTGGGCAGATCACGAGGTCAGGAGATCGAGACCATCCTGGCTAACATGGTGAGACCCTGTCTCTACTGAAAATACAAAAAAATTAGCCAGGCGAGGTGGCGGGCGCCTGTAGTCCCAGCTACTCAGGAGGCTGAGGCAGGAGAATGGCATGAACCCAGGAGACGGAGCTTGCAGTGAACCGAGATCACGCCACTGCACTCGCTCCAGCCTGGGTGACAGAGCAAGACTCTTGTCTCAAAAAAAAAAAAAAAAAAAGAAAGAAAGAAAAGAAAATATCTACTTTTACTTTAAGAAAAAATTAGGCATTTCTTCGGTGGAAAAAAAGAAAACAAAAACAAACAAACAAAAAACCTCTGCAAACTAGCTCAACCTTTTGGGACTATTTCCCCAAAGCTCTAGTCATTGCCTTTGTGGACAAGAATTTAGTGTCTTATAAGGCTACTATGCTACTAGTGCAAATTGTAGCAGGTGCTATATGATTCTCCATCAGTTTCAAAGACATGTCAATGGCAGGCTTGGAGGGCCATGTAGACGGTCATCTGTTACTAATAAAAAGCCTAATATTCCTGAGATGTGATGATGTAAGACCAAGGAACAGGGGATTATTTTGGGGATGTATGGGGGTGTAAAGCCAAGGTTTTCTCTAAGTACCTTAATGCCTGGTTGATACTGTAAATTAACAGGTAGGGCTATTTGCACTATTCACTTTCTGTAATGTCTTCCCTTATAATTAGGGTCGGAGATCTCTTCATTCTTGAGTAATGATCAATATTCCACCCAAATGTTCCATCCTTCAATGGAAAACATTTCAAAAATTATAGTGCTTTATGTAGTTATGAAGAGATACACATTCTGACCTTGAAGGAAAGCTCATCTTCATTCTCCCCTCGGAAATCATATAAGGCTTTGGCCTTCCTCCCCTTCGGTACCATGGCTGACATACTTTTTGCCTCAGCTGTGAAGACATAAAAAATTTAAATATATAGAAACACAGTGGACTAAAACACAAATCTAACATTTAAAAAAAAAAAAAAAACCCTTGTCGCTCTAAAAACACAGTATTTTCTCTTCAGAGGTAGTGATATTAGAGATAAAAAACATTTTTAAAAACAGTATGTTCAATTAGTTTTGAACTTATTTAACTTTCAAGAAGATGAACAATGTCCTCTTAGCAGGGAAAAATTACATAAACTGTTTTTATTAGATGGAATATTAGCCATTATTTAGTGAAGACATTTTTATCTTTTTTTTCTATAACTCTAACAAAGTGTATAAATGCAGTTTGCACAACTTCATGTATCAACTCTTTCAAATATAGACAGACAAACTGAGCATGGCCAGAGGGGAAAGGAATGTATATAGTTTTGAAGGTTTCAGGCTCCCCACGAGGAGTAGCACTCAGGTCTTGCGGTTGTCATACCAGGGCAGGGCCTCACAAACACTGCTGGGAAGATCCCCTCCTTGTCCTGGAGTCTGCCCCTGCACCAGTCAGAATCCAGACGTTCCAGAATCTGGATCCGGTCTCCCCTCTTGAAGGATAAGTCATCACTGGTCTCTGCTGTAAAACTGTGAAGAGCTTCACACCATTCTGCAGAAAGACTGTTAACCTGTTATCAATTAGAAGTGTGGTCAGAAATGTAAGATTTTATTTGAAATTGAGTTCTACAAAGCTTAAAGAGTAGTGTGGAAAAAAAGCTAAGCGGTCTTAAGATTTCAAAGCCTGAAGACTTCTTTAAATTATCGAATACTTTATGTTGCTATCAAGTTTCAGAAATAAAAGTTTCCAATAATTTTTTCTTAAATTATAACTCTAAATGACAAGTGTGATAGAATTTGTAGCTTTTCTGCTTTTGAGGGATATACAAAGCTTAAGCAAACACTTTTTTCCTTTTCTTTTCTGAGACAAGTTCTTACTTAGTAACCCAGGGTGGAGTGCAGTGACAGAATCATAGCTCACACTGCAGCCTTGACTTCCTGGGCTCAGGCAATCCTCCCTCCTCAGCCTCCCAAGTAGGTGGGACTACAGGTGCGGCCACCATACCTGGCTATTTAATTTTATTTTTGCAGAGATGAGGTCTCACTATATTGCCCAGGCTGGTCTTGAACTCTTGGCTCAAGTGATCCTCCCAGCCTCCCAAAGTTCTGGGATTACAAGCATGATCCACCTCACTCAGCCAAAAAACTTTTTTCTTACTATGACCTATTATATTGTTATATTGAAGAATTAGGTCAAAGCATAAAAGATTTATGCATAGTATTTGACACTATGAAAAAATTCTGATAAAGTAATTATCAGTGAAGCTCTTCTTTATTTAAATTAGGAAGGATCAGAATGGGTGGGTCTATTAATTGCCAGGTCTTTATTTGATTCAGAGACTATTAGATTCCATAGCACAGAACTTCATTAATTCACACTTTTAATTTTATGAGGTGTAGTTAACTCTGAGATGGGCAGGATAACACCCAGATGTGGTGGGCTAGTGTAAGAACGCTTTCATCCCAGGTACATTAGAGAAAGGTTTTGCTCTGTGAAGAGGCAGCTCTGCCAGTTTGGGATGGGAACCCTATGTTCAAGAGGCTCAAGCAGACAATAGAGGATAATGAAAAAGCTTTTTTTTTTTTTTTTTTTTTTTTTCCGGGATGGGGTCTCGCTCTGTTGCCCAGGCTGAAGGGCAATGGAACAATCTTGGCTCAATGCAACCTCCGCCTCCCGGATTCAAGCAATTCTCCTGCCTCAGCCTCCCAATTAGCTAGGACTACAGGCGGGCACCACTACACCCAACTAATTTTTGTATTTTTAGTAGAGATGGGGTTTCACCATGTTGGCCAGGCTGGTCTCGAACTCCTGGCCTGAAGCAATACACCTGCCTCGGCCTCCCAAGGAGCTGGGATTATAGGAGTGAGCCACAGCACCCGGCCAGGACAAAGGCTTTGGAGCTAGCCAGGCAAGGGTTCCAGACCCAGTTCTGCCACTTCTTAACTTCGTGACACTGGGCAAGATGCTTCTCTTAGCTGAGGCTCAGCTTCATCTTGGGGTTACTAAGAGGATTAAATGAGAGAATGTATGTCTAACATTTAGCCCAGTGCCTGGCACATCTTAAGTGCTCAATAACTGATGGCTTACAGAACAAAAACAAAAAGCAAGCAAACAACACTAACCTTGCCCTCTTGCTCCTGCACCTGAGTAACCAACCCTAAAGGATGGAACTTATCATTCCCCAGAAATGCAGGCAACAACCATGTGAACATTTCCTTTTGGAGAACTGTAGTCAGTTTCCTTCCTGTTTCACTTTATCAGTGGGTAGAGACGAAAGGATTAGGGGACACACAGGCCAATTACAAGTGACATTTTCACAAACATAATCATCCCATCAGGCTTAACTCTTCTAAATTTGTCACCAAAAAAAAAAAAAAAAATGGAAGGCTGGATGTGGTGGATCACCCCTGTAATCCTAGCACCTTGGGAGGCTGAGGCAGGTGGATCGCTTGAGCCCAGGTATTTGAGACCAGCCTGGGTAACAAAGTGAGACTCTGTCTATAAAAAAGACAAAAATTAGCTGGGAGTGGTGGTGTGTGCCTGTCATCCCAGCTACTTAGGAGGCTGAGGTGGACTGCTTGAGCCTGGGAAGCAGAGGTTGCAGTGAGCTGAGACCTTGCCACTGCATTCGGCCTGGGCATCAGAGTGAGACCCTGTCTCAAAAAACAAAACAAAACGAAACAAAAAACAAAACAAAAACAAAAACAAACAAACAACAAAAACAACAACAACAAACTAAAAAACAACAGAAGGTACCACATTCCTAGTACCTTTAAGCACTTCTGGAGTCATGTTACAAAGTGTAAAAATTTTAGCCGGGCGCGGTGGCTCAAGCCTGTAATCCCAGCACTTTGGGAGGCCGAGACGGGCGGATCACGAGGTCAGGAGATCGAGACCATCCTGGCTAATACGGTGAAACCCCGTCTCTACTAAAAAAATACAAAAACTAGCCGGGCGACGAGGCGGGCGCCTGTAGTCCCAGCTACTCGGGAGGCTGAGACAGGAGAATGCCGTGAACCCGGGAGGCGGAGCTTGCAGTGAGCTGAGATCCGGCCACTGCACTCCAGCCTGGGTGGCAGAGCAAAACTCCGTCTCAAAAAAAAAAAAAAAAAAACAAAGTGTAAAAATTTTAACCCATTATTTTCTCCTTCTCATTATACAAATGAAACAATTTTTCCTAAATATTTGGTAAGTTGAGAAATGTATAAAGAAATGGAGGAGGCCGGGCGCAGTGGCTCATGTCTGTAATCCCAGCACTTTGGGAGGTCGAGGCGGGTGGATCATGAGGTCAGGAGTTCAAGACCAGCCTGGCCAAGATGGTAAAACCCTGTCTCTGCTAAAACTATAACAACTAGCAAAGCATGGTGGCAGGCGCCTGTAATCCCAGCTACTTGGGAGGTTGAGGCAGGAGAATCGTTTGAACTCGGGTGGCAGAGGGCGCAGCGAGTCCAGATTGCGCTATTGCACTCCAGCCTGGGCGAAAGAGCGAGACTCCATCGCAAAAAAAATAAAAGAAGTTGGGAGGGGGAAAAAAACCTACCCATGTATATAATCTTACTACCTAGATGCAATTTAATACTAATAACTTGAATAATTTCCTTCCAGTCTTTTTATGCTATATATTCAATTTATATCCCCTTTCCCTATATGTTTCCTCTCATGACATTTAAAAAATGATTTTACTTTATAAATCTAGTTTTTCATAGCTTTAGTACATTCTCCCAATAACGGTCATATTTAGGTCGTTTCCAATTTTTTCTTATTATATTAGCACTATGCTCATCTTTGTGACTCAAACTCTCATTTTTTATCCTTTTCTTTTTTTTTTGAGATGGAGTCTCGCTCTGTCACCCAGGCTGGAGTGCAGTGGCGTGATCTCGGCTCACTGCAAGCTCCGCCTCCCGGGTTTACGCCATTCTCCTGCCTCAGCCTCCTGAGTAGCTGGGACTACAGGCGCCTGCCACCTCGCCCGGCTAGTTTTTCGTATTTTTTAGTAGAGACAGGGTTTCACTGTGTTAGCCAGGATGGTCTCGATCTCCTGACTCGTGATCTGCCTGTCTCGGCCTCCCAAAGTGCTGGGATTACAGGCTTGAGCCACCGCACCCGGCTTTTATCCTTTTCTTAGGGTGATAATAATGTGTACTTTCCCTCTTTGTTGACACTCACATGCGTGTAATTGCTTGTTTAGTGTTGAGATGCACTGAATCTTTGTTAACTGAATAAGTTAAATGGTATTTTATTGCTGTCTTATTATATATTTTCTTGATTACTAGAAAGGTTAAATATTTTTTCAATATTAGCCGCTTATTGTACCTCTTTTATGAACTCTCTAATCATGTCCCTTTTTCATTTTCTTTCTTTTTGTTTTGAGACAAAGTCTCGCTCTGTCACCCAGGCTGGAATGCAGTGGTGCTATCTCGGCTCACTGTAACCTCTACCGCCGGGTTCAAGCTATTCTCCTGCTTCAGCCTTCTAAGTAGCTGAGACTACAGGTACATGCCACCACACCTGGTTAATTTTTGTATTTTTAGTAGAGACAGTGTTTCACCATGTTGGCCAGGCTGGTCTCGAACTCCTGACTTCAGGTAATCCACCCACCTTGCCTTCCCAAAGTGTTGGGATTACAGGCATGAGCCACTGTGCCCAGCATCTGTTTTCATTTTCTATCAGGGTTTGCATGTCTTTGTATGAGCTCTCTATATAAAATATATTAACCATCTAAGTAATTTATTATAAACATTTGTTGTATGAATTGAAAAATTAATTCATACTATATTCTCTTAATAACCTGGCTGTCACTATAGTCATCTGTTCAAGCAGCCTACCTGAGAGTTTGAGCCAGAATCTTCTTTTTTGGTTTTCAGTGGTACCTTTGTGCCTACATTAAAAAACACACACACACAGGAAGTCAGAACATTAGATGTGAGAGCCATATAGTATTAAAAATAAATGGTTGGGGTGGGAGTGAAGAGTCTGGGATTCCACACCAGTCTCTTCATGTATTGCCTATGTTGCCTTAACCTGTACTACCTTCACTGAGCTTGTTTAGTTAATTGTAAAGTAAGCACAATTATTTATAGTCTACATACATTAGTAACAGTCTATAGTTCATTTCTGTTTAAAAGTCTTTGCTATTTATTTATTTATTTATTAGAAACAGAGTCTGGCTCTGTTGCCCAGGCTGGAGTGCAGTGGTACAGTCATAGCTCACTGCAGCCTCAAACTCCTGGTCTCAGGTGATCCACCCACCGTTGCCTCTCAAAGTGTTGGGATTATAGGTCTAAGCCACCACACCCAGCCTCTTTGCCATTTCTTATATGAAGTTATTGCTAATTACCTAAAATACCAAAACCAGCTCTTTGAGAGATGCCCACAAATAATATCCATCCCAAATTCTCATTTTAAAATCAGTTTTCCTTCTACCTTAAAAATATGGCAATATGGATTATTATACAGCTTAAGTATAATGCTATTATTTGGTTTATTTGAATTAGGACATGACATAACAAAAAAAAAATTCTCTGTACTCACTTAGAACATTTGTACCAGAGGTGGGATAATCCTCAACAGGCTCCACAAAGTTCAGGGGGAAAATCCCAGTTCTGCCTCGAACTTCTCCTCTGGCCCATTCCTCATTCACGTACTCTTTAAGAATAATAATTTCTCCCTCTGAGAAACTCAACTCATCCTTCTGCTCTCCAATATATTCAAACCGAGCAACACATCTTGAGCCTCTGAATGAAGAGCACATTTTTGTGGATTAGACTAGAGAGTGCTTTTAAAATGCTTAAAAACCTTCATTCAGTCTTTCAATAAGTATTTATTCTGGGTTTACCATGGAATAAGGTATGCTAGGCTAATTTGAAATTATTCCATGAAAAACAGTAAGTTACACTTTTAATTAACAGATATGAACCTATTCACTCAAAAAGGCTAAAGCTCAAGGTCACAGAGTGCACGCAGCTGGGTGGTTAGTTAACCCTGCTGTGTCTTTTGATCATCTTACTCCCCAGTCTCCATATGTTTGTATCCTTGGGCCACAGCAATCCATGGTCTAGTCTGAACGCTTTCAATCATAAATGCACTGAGTTGAGGAGTGTTAACCCTGAGAATCTCAGGGCAAGTCATCAAATTTCCTGATTACTAATCAGGGCAGAATGCAATGGGCAACAGCTGGGCAAAGTCGATGCTCAATTAATCAGTGAGTTGGCCTTAAAAACTAGGAGAAGGTTTAAAGAAAACAGAAACTCAGCATATCATAACACACAGTCTTGGACCTAACTCTCTTGCCTTTAAAAACGATTTTTGTATTGCCTTTAAAAGGGCTTCATTTCTGACATTTGGGACAATCCTTACATGATCTGCAATTTTGACTGAAAATAAGATAAAAGCAGAGATAAAATCGTGTCTCTAGAAGGTGTGCTTTAATACTAATCCCTAAATTTGAGGGTTTAGAAAGGAAGTTTCAATAGCAACAGACTAAGGAGAAGCAATTGCCTAAAGAGAAAAGGTTGATTCTAGCTCTAACAGAATTATGATTTAAGTCAGATCAATGAGTCAATGACTGTAAAAGCCCACTTCAAATTCAACCTGCTGAGACACAGTATATGCTGCTTAAAAATAGAGAAAAACTGAATCTGAAATAGAATTCAACTACCGTGGATCAGAAGTTTTCTTATTTGTGATACCCTTTGCATTTGTTTTCTAAAGTCCTCTGGGAGCATCTCCTTATGTCTGACCTATTCATAGACAGGTTTACAGTCTTCAGCAGGTAATGAATTCTATTAATTTGCTCATTTAACTGGAATATAAAGTTGCATTGTGGCAGTGTTTTAAATCACAAAGGAGTTACAACGACGCATAAAAGGGTATATAAATTCAGGGAAAGGTCCTCAACTTAACTCTTCCTTCATTTTCTTCTAGTTCTTCTTAAAAACAAAAAAATACAAAATGTCTAGCAGTTATTGTAGGATTTATATTTCTACAGAATTTAATTATTTCTCATGACAAAAATACTTGAACCTTCTAAAAACTGGGTAGATAACACCAGAAGGCCAAAATAAAATGCAGTAGATGATGAAACTCTCTCTGCTCATGCTAAGGCCAGGCTGCAGGAAGCACTGGCACAGACTGTGCTTTGCTGCTCTCTCTGTGTCCTGCATTGATGTTGCAGAATTGCTTAGGTAAGCTTCTATCAGCATGCTCATGATGCATTTTCATCAGAATTTTAACCCATTGTCACCCTTTAAACAAGTTTTCTTTGTAATTAAAAAGACACAGTGAGAATCGGAATAATCACCCTGTGAAGTGTTTTCTTTTAAAATAAAGAATAAATAAATAATAGACAGGGGTTCTTGCTATGCGGCCCAGGCTAGTCTTGAACTCCTGGCCTCAAGCAATCCTCCCACCTCAGCATCCCAAAGTACTGGGATACAGGTCTGAGCCACCATGCCTGACCTTGGAGTGTTTTAAGCTTGATAATTCTTCACGATATAGATGGTTATCTCCTTTGTATTTTGTGCAAAAGAACACAAATAAAACTTACTTAACAAAATGAGATGAAACAGATTCTCTTTTCCCATTTCCTCCTTCTGGAATATCAATCTAGTAAAGACAAAATCAAGGCAACAATTATTTTTTTTTCAGATTTTCGTCAGGAAAATTTAAGGTTAAGTTATTAGAAAGTGCATGATTGAAATGGATTTGTTTAGCTAGGTGTTAATCTGATTAAGAGGAACTACAGGTGCTAACTGGTAAAAAAAAATCCTGAATTTGGATTAAAAAAAAAGTATAACGTGTGAAGTAGCCTTCCTTGAGTAGCCAATCAATTCTCTTATTTGCTGGAATAACCACATTAATATCACTCTAATTCTGACTGAATTTTCTTTATCCCCCCCCCCCTTTTTTTTTTTTTTTTTTTTTTTTTTTTGAGGCAGGGTCTAACTCTCACCCAGGCTGGAGTGCAGCAGCACAATCAGAACTCACTGCAAGCCGGGCGCGGTGGCTCAAGCCTGTAATCCCAGCACTTTGGGAGGCGGAGACGGGCGGATCACGAGGTCAGGAGATCGAGACCATCCTGGCTAACACGGTGAAACCCCGTCTCTACTAAAAAATACAAAAACTAGCCGGGCGAGGTGGCGGGCGCCTGTAGTCCCAGCTACTCGGGGAGGCTGAGGCAGGAGAATGGCGTGAACCCGGGAGGCGGAGCTTGCAGTGAGCTGAGATCCGGCCACAGTACTCCATCCCGGTCGACAGAGTGAGACTCAGCCTCAAAAAAAAAAAAAAAAAAAAAAAAAGAACTCACTGCAGCCTTGACCTCCCAGGCTCAAGTGATCCTTCTGCTTTACCTCCCCCAAGTAGCTAGGACTACAGGTATGTACCACCACACCCGGCTAATTTTTGTATTTTTAGCAGAGACAGGGTTTCACCATTGTTGCCTGGGCTGGTCTTGAACTCTTGGACTCAAGCAATCTGCCTGCCTTAGCCTCCCAAAGTGCTGGTATTATAGGCGTGAGCTGCCACACCCTGCCAGCTCTATCCCATATTCTCCAGGTTGAAAACTGCAGCTGAGAAGGACTTAAGATAGAAATCAGGCATTAGGCATTCACAGTGCCACGCATTAGCTCTACCACACCTACTCCAAGTGTTGGTAGAACCCTGCAATACTTCTCTGACCCCAAGATAAAATATTTCAATAAAACTTTGGATTCTTGGGCCGGGTGCAGTGGCTCAAGCCTGTAATCCCAGCACTTTGGGAGGCTGAGGTGGGTGGACCAGGAGTTCGAGACTAGCCTGGCCTGGGCGACAACTGCGAGACTGTCTCAAAAAACAAAACAAAACAAAGCAAACAACTGTGGATTCTCTTCACATTTATAACTGGAACATTTTCCCCCTTCAACATGAATGGGGAAGGAAGAAAGGAATCTGTATTTAGCAAACATCTACTAAGTGGCAAGCACTTTATTTTATTTATTTTTTGAGACAGGGTCTTACTCTGTTGCCCAGGCTGGAGTGCAGTGGCATGATTATGGCTCACTGCAGCCTTGCCCTCCCATGCTCACACCATCTTCCCACTTCAGCCTCCCAAGTAGCTGGAGTTGCAGACACCTGACACCATGCCCAGCTAATTTTTCAATTTTTTGTGGGGACAGGGTCTCATTATGTTGCCCAGCCTGGTCTTGAACTCCTGAGCTCAAGTGATCCTACTGCCTCAGCCTCCCAAAGTGTTGGAATTACAGGCATGAGCCACTGTGCCCAGCCAAGCACTTAATATAGTATCTTATTTACAAGGCTCAGTAGAGGAGGGCTGGGTTGCGATAAAACATTTGGCTATAATGCATGCAATCTAAAACTACTTAAAGCTTGAGGTTTATATTAAATAAATCAGTGCCTTCTTGATGAATTTTAAAGGTTTGAAGTTTTAAAACAATTTTTTAAACTTGTGGGCTTAGAAATAACACACCAATAATGTGGCAGATTCTGTGTGATTGATTTCAGTGTGGTAATTGTGCTTTTTAAAGTACTGCTAAATCGGGCAGAAGAAAAATGAGGAAGAGTGCTAAAACAAACATTATTCTTACTATTAATTTAGGGAGTGTAGTTGAACTTCTTCAAAGAATCAAGGCATAGATAAACTAGACAATTTTTAATGCCTACCCTTCATAATCCAAGAGATTCAAATTCATTTCTATTTGAAGAATTCAGATTTTCTGTTAGTCTGGTTTTCTAATTTTGTGATGTAATGGAATTTGTTTACTTTTTCCTTCCAAATAAGCTGTTAATGCAGTTAAGCTAGATTTTTTTCATATTTCATAGTATCATAAGTTATATCAGGGACGAAGTCATCCTCTTCCAATGATACGAATGTGTGAGGGCTGTCTGATTTTATCCCCATATTTCACAGCCATCTGGGTTTACACACAGCTCTCACACACAGGAATGCTTTCACAAGTTAGGCTGTGAGGGTATATAAAATTCTGGTGCTTTAATATAATTATTCTAATCAGATTAGAAATTATTTTGTGGGCACAACCATTAATGAACCACTATCTACAATACAAATACCTCTGTATTCCCAAATAGATTTTTTTTTTTAAAAGACAAAGATAAATAAGAATGGAAAAGATGAAAGAAACCCAAACCAAAATGTACTCCAAAGAAAAGAAGTGGTACCATAACCTCCGAGGACACCTCTACAAGATAATCTAGTATCATTCAATTCATGTTCACTAAATTTCTCAAAGAATTACCATATATCCTTAAGTGCTTAACAACCCTCCAAGAAGAGCTGATTTACCAGTTGACCTGTGGTGGTCTTTCACTTTAGGATTTCAGATAGCATTTAGGCATTAAGTTCTAACACCCCATAATATAATAATTAACCATCATCTAGTTGACCAAATCTTTATTTTTGAGTTTTCCAAATGCCAAATGAATCAATGAAAAAGAGAGAACTAGAATCTGTGTTTCTAGTTATTTTTTCCAACCTACAAGTCACACAGAACCCACTGAGTATATGACTAAATTAAAACAAATACAACCCACTTACAATCACTTTGACATAGTTGGCAGGAAATATGCCAGTCTGGTTTCTACAGTTCCCTCTGTACCAGTCTGTATCTATCTTCTCCAGAAGATAAACAATTTCTCCAGAAGTGAGGTTCAAATCATCAACTTGCTCTGTAATATAAAATTATGGTTATGTATGATGAATTATCCTGGTTGCAGATTTGATAAAGGCACAAAGTAGCATTTAGTTGTGTCCACTGAGGCAGTTACGTTCCACTGATTCTGAGAACATATTATACTAATCAAATTGACTTAAAAAATGCTATTCTTTTTTTGGATATTGTTATGAGCTCCCTTTTTAAAGACCAAACTAGTTACATTTACCATGCTTTGATTGACGGGAAATGGTTGAATAAAAACACTGTTGTGTTAGCAAATGTTTCCTACTGCGCCAATATAAACCCATGCTGAATACACACTGAACAATGAAAAAAGTTTATAGACATGGTATAATATTCTTATTATTCTCAATCATGCTTACAAATCATTTTAATTTCAAATGTGAACTAAGGGAGTACTATAACTCTTTATAAAGCAAATAAGTATACCCATACCAAAATAAAAATCAGCCTATCAAGTGGATAAAAAGAGATTGTAAGTAAATCAGGAGTTTATTTGTAGCCTTGGGTATGAGGGTATTTTAAAAATTATTACAAAAGTACTTATATTATGGGTGGGCATGGGTGGCTCATGCCTGTTATCTCAGCACTTTAAGAAGCTAAGGTGGGAGGATCACTTGAGGCCAGGAGTTCAAGACCAGCCTGGGCAACATAGTGAGACCATGTCCCTAAAAAAAAAAAAAAAAAAAAAAATTAGCCAGGTGTAGTGGCACCCCAGTAGTCCCAGCTACTGGGGAAGCTGAGGGAGGAGGATCACTTGAGTCCAGGAGTTCAAGGTTACAGTGACTGCACCACTGCATTCCAGCCTGGGCGACAGAGCAAGATCTCGTCTCAAAAAAAAAAAAAAATATTTTGCTCTCATAGGTAAGTAGCAGCTGAGACAACTTTGAGGACAAAAGAACTTCAGTTATTATGTTAGAATTAACTTTATTACTAATTTTTTTTTTTTTTTTTTTTTTTTTTTTGAGACAGGGTTTTGCTCTTGTTGCCCAGGGTGCAATGGTACAATGTCAGCTCACTGCAACCTCTGCCTCCGAAGTTAAAGCGATTCTCCTGACTCAGCCTCCCAAGTAGCTGGGATTACAGGCATGCATCACCACGCCCAGCTGCTTTTTTGTATTTATAGAGATGGGGTTTCAACATGTTGGTCAGACTGGTCTGGACTCCTGACCTCAGGTGATCCACCTGCCTTGGCCTCACAAAGTGCGGGGATCACAGGTGTGAGCCGCTATGCCCAGTCATATTACAATTGTTAATTAGTAGCCACTATTTTGAAAGAGTTAAACAGTTTGTGACTAGTAGGCAATTTGCAATGTTCATCTGTAAGGGAAAGTCTCTCTCTCTCTCTCTCTCTCTCTATTTCTCAGGGAGCTTCAAAGGCAAGGGTATACAACTAAGCTTTTTGGAATGGCTGGTACAATCGACCCTTCTTGAAGTGGAGTCCACCTGTCTAGTCTAGGACTCTACAGGCACAGAAAATGAAGAAGGAAGCCCTTGAGAGGCTAACCCCAGGGCAGGGAGAAAGACTTACTCCTGGATCCTGTGGTTCTCCTACTGTATTATTTACATCCTTACCTGCTGGGAAATCATGAAGAACGACAGCATGAGGAGCACCACTGTCAACAGGCTTCTGAGCGTGGCTTGGATCCTTAGGGGGGAAAACAGGGCTGTGAATGAAGTGTGCAGGATAGATGGTGGATTTATTATTCACTCTGAGACCGATTTTTTTTCTCATTAGAGTCCTCTTGACACAATTACATTATGAGTACAAGATGCAAACCACACAGTTGAGCCAAACAAGGGAATTATTATCAAGTTGAAGAAGAATGTGTCCTTGCCAAGGGAGGACGAAAATCTCAATTAAAATATCCCCCAGTGTGTTTTGTTTTTGCTTTTTTAAACTGAGAGAGTAAAACAAAAGGGAACTGTTTCTTTACTTTTAAACAGTGCCTATTCTACCCTGAAGTAGTGGTTTTTGACCTCTTTCCCTTTCAAGGGTAGCTTTTTCCTTAAAACTGTGATCAAGACGGAGTCTTAAAAGTTGTGTCTTTATTAGGATGGGAAAAGGAAGAAAGTCCTATGATTTATGCTCTTGCCTTTTGTAATGAAAGGAGCTAATGACTTTCCACAAAAGTATAATTCACAAAAAGTAAAATCCATTTCATTTATTACCTTAACTAAGTGCTTTTTCTAATTTGAAAGCAATGCTACCTCCCATGCCTGGTCTGCATTTTGTATTTAATCTGAATGGTTTATTCCAACAGTAGTTCTAAGTAAATTAGCAAAAATAATCTAACATTCTCTATCCATCTAGCCAATTGCCTAGATTGGCCAGAGGAGAAGGCAAAGCTGAACAGTGACCTCTTCTTATTGACTAGCAATTGTTATTCTTAGTTTCTTTACATGAAGAGACAGGCTTATCCTCATCCTCATCAAATCCCACTGAAGGATATTACTTGGAGTTATAACTTAACACTCTTCAACACTGGCAAGCCTGTGAAATAAATAAAGGCAGATTTTTGTGCCCTTTCTTGTCTCTTCACCTCCTCTAATAACTCTTGTCCCCTTAGAGACATCCTGACACTTCGATACCTCTGCCCTTCCTCTGGCCATGATGCACCAGGCTGATCAGAGTGCACAGTGAATGATGGTTCACTCCTTTTCAACCCTGCAGCACCTTTGCTGAGATCTTTTCTAAATCTCACCTGCTCTTTCAACCAAAATGCCCCTGCAGAAACAAAACTTTCATTCTCTCAACTTAGGTAAACTGAAATATAACTTAAGTCAAGACTCGAATGGCTAATGTAGCTTACTAAAGTGGCTTACCAAGATGACCCTAACATTTTTTCATGGACTGCTTAATGCTTTTCTCTAAATAAATGAACACTATGGAAAGTTCATGAATTCTGAGATATTTTAGTTCTGACATGGCTTTTTTTTCTTTGACACAGGGTCTTGCTCTGTCACCTAGGCTGTAGTGTAGTGGCACAATCACAGCTCACTGCAGCCTTGACCTCCAGGGCTTAAGTTATCCTCCCACTTCAGTCCCCCAAGTAGCTGTGACTACAGACATGCACTACCATGCCTGGCTAATTTTTGTATATTTTGTAGAGATGGGGTCTTGCCATGTTGGCCAGGCTGGTCTCAAACTCCTGGGTTCAGGTGATCCACCTGTCTTGGCCTCCCAAAGTGCTGGGATTACAGACGTGAGCCACCACACCCAGTCCCTCACTAAATTCTGGAGTTTTACACAAAATTATATAATTTGTCAACTCTGAAGACAACTCTGTGGGCAGTTATCTCACACATTAAAAAAATAAAGTTTAGAGAAGTTAAATAACCACCGAAGAAGGTGGAAGGGGAACCAAATCCCACTTCCCTGAAACCCAGGTCTAGGGTCTCAACCACGTACCAGGCAACAACCTGCCACCGTTCCCATGATCTCTCTGATTCAACCACAAATGGTCATGTTCATTCAATATTTTCTGTTTGCCAAGTTGGGGGAAAGTACAACACATTCGTAGAGATATCTACCTTAAAACTAGGCTTTCAAATAGGTTAAGTTTTATTTTTAAAAAATGTAACAAAAGCCATTAACCCAGAAGCATAAAGGAGGATTCACTTCATTATCACCAATAGCTGCCTATCAGAGGCCAACTCTCTGCAAGTCTACAGTAAAAGATGAGAAGGTGGTATGTAAGGTGGGAAGAACTTTGCACTGTTATAAAAGACTAACTTTTGGCTGGGCATGGTGACCCATACCTGTAATCCGAACACTTCGGGAGGCCCATGCAGGCAGATGGCTTAGCCCAGGAGTTTCAGACTAGCCCTGACAACATAGTGAGACCCTGTCTCTACAAAAAATTTTTAAAATTAGCCAGGCATGGTGGCGCATGCCTGTAGTCCCAGCTACTCAGGAGGCTGAGGTGGGAGGATTGCTTGAGTCAGGAAGGTCAAGGCTGTAGTGATCATACCACTTTACTTCAGCCTGCCAACGGAGTGAGACCTGGTCTCAAAAAAAAAAAAAAAACTACTTGCTTTTAGCTTCTATTTTTCACAAAGGAAGGCTTTTTGGCAGTATAACTCCCACTGTTGCCATGAGTGTGTTCTGAAAAGAGGAAGGACAGCTGTGACAGATGGATAATGCTGTACCAAAACAGACAAAAAGAGTCAGAGGAGAACTTTCCCCGTGGGAGCTAAAGTAAGGATTTTCATATGCCAGCAGAAGCTACCTTAACACATATCTCCTCTGGTCTCCAAATACAATTTTTCAGTTTCTTAGCAAACTTCAAAAGATAAACTGCCTTCTAAGAAGAAAAAGTTGGAAAAGATTATGAAAACTGGGATAAATGGCAAACCAAGTACTTTACTTGATTACTATTATTTTTCATATTTACTCCATTTTTTATTTGTATTTTTTTTCAAGACAGAGTCTCGCTCTATGGCCCAGGCTGGAGTGCAGTGGTACAATCATGGCTCACTTGCGGCTTCGATCTCTTGGGCTCAAGTGATCCTCCCACCTCAGTCTCCTGAGTAGCTGAGACTACAAGCATGCACCACCATGCCAGACTAATTTTTGTATTTTTCCTAGGGACACGGTTTTGCCATGTTGCCCCCAAGCTGGTCTTGAACTTCTGGGCTCAAGTGATCTGCTGCCTTGGCCTCCCAGAGTGGTGGGATTACAGGCATGAACCACTGTGCCTGGCCTATTTTTCATATTTACTATGTTAACAGATAGTGAAATTTTACCTGGATAACTTAAGAAGCTCTTTAAAAAATATACTCCTACAAATTGTTCAACATCATTTTTCTTGCTAAACAAATGACTTTCAATAATCACTGCATCTTCCCAGTTTCCACTAAATTAGGACTTGAGGTTGTTGGATTACATTTCATTGTTTTATGAGCTATAATCAGAGAAATGAGGTTTATATTAAGCTTAAATCTTAAAGGGAAGTGCTTTTTAGTGTCAGACTTCCATTCTGCTAGGAAACTATTCTCTGACACTTTGGTAAACAGGTTTACGTTACTTAAAAAACAAACAGCTCTTACAGTTGAAAATTAATGACTGAATATTCTGGTTGTTATAAGTCAGCACATTATGAAGAAAGCAAAACACAGGGTAGTCACTCTGTATCGAGGTGATTAATATGGCAGCAGCAAGTCTCTTAGTAGTAATTTATTCTAAAAGTGGAATAAAATGCTACTGTAATTTTTACTCTGGTTACAATAAATGTGCTAATAAAAACCTGAAGATGAGATGTAATTAATAGTTCCATGAAATGTGCTGCTACGTGTGATATGAGGGCTGTAACAATATTAATCCCTTACGTGTGGTCTGCTTCTAAGATGTTCATCAAGTGGAGTGATAATCTTCATTTGAGACAGGCGAACTCTGCCAGTGTCTTCTCCCTTTTGGCACTCCAAGTAATTATTTTCCGTCTGCTTCAGCATCACAAGTACATCCCCAAGCTGTAAGGTACAATACCACTCTCTAAAGCAATTATTATTTAATAAAACATTATTACTTTTTCACATTTTAATCTTTGGAGCCTAAAGCATTTAATAACGTGTAATAGTAGGATTAATTTTTTTTTTTTACATTAACCAGTAAAGAAAGAGCTCTACTTTACCTTACAAGAGAGTTCTCCAGGGTTTTGTGAGACAATATCTTCATTGGCAATTCCATGAGGCACAGACAGCTTAAATGTAAACCAATAAAAGGCTTATTCACAATCAAATAACCTCCTCTTACGTTACTGATCATTTAGGAATTTGGCATGTGTGTGCCTAAAGAGCACCTTCTCCAGCAGCTAAACTCACCCGGCTTCATCATGCTCTAGATAACGGGGCCTGTCATTTCTCATGGATGTTAAGAGGCTCTTGGGAGTTGGAGTTGGGCCCATAGAACCACAAGAGCTGAACATGGCCTAACATTCCCTTAATGACTACAATCAGGAAGTTCCATTCTACAGGATAAGATCCACCAAGTCCCCTGGGGGTTTGAAGGAGAAACACCCAGCACTTGACCTCACAGCCAGTTCTTTAATTCAGGGTTCTTACAATGGTGGCCTCTGAAGGCTGATCAGTGATTGGAGCCCTCCGTGTACTGCCTGCCTGCCTGCCTGCTTGTTTCCATAGACCTTGAAGCTCTTCTTCTCCTAGAGTCTCTCTGATACCAAGTGTCTACTTAAATCCATTTCATGGCCTGATCCCAGCCACTTCCTGGTCCACTCAGCTCTGTGTGATCTTAGAATGGTTTTTACATCTGTACTGGACCTTGTCCAAGGGGATCTCTTCCCTGCTCTGGAAAATTTTAGCTGATGAGTGCACATCAGAGGGTCTGTATTACATAAAAGGCATACCCCGGAAATGTAACCACACAAGCTCACATCCAACATGGGAAGAAGACTGCCTGGGCCTTCAGTCACCCAGGAGCAATGATCCACAGTGCAAGGATGTGGCCCTGTACCGCTGGCTTGGTGGTGCCATTTCCCAGCATCTTTGTCAGATTCCTGGCTAGCAATTTAATGGTACTATAGGCAGGCAATAAATGAAAGATTTAAAGAATTATTTTGTAATGAGACATTCAGCTCTAAATATACCATCATTTTGAATGTATTGAGTTTTTAAAAATGCTTTATTGACATTATACGACTATGCTAAGAACTGTCAGGCCTCTGAGCCCAAGTTAAGCCATTGTGACCTACACATGTACATCCAGATGGTCTGGAGCAACTGAAGAACCATAAAAGATGACATTCCACCATTGTGATTTGTTTCTGCCCCACCCCAAGTAATCAATCGACCTTGTTATGTTCCTCCCACGGAAAAAGAGTTTCCTGATCTCCCTACCCTACACCTTGTGACCCCTGCCTCTGCCCACAAGAGAACAACCCCCTTTAACTGTAATTTTCCACTACATACCCAAATCCTATAAAACTGCCCCACTCCTGTCTCCCTTTGCTGACTCCTTTTTCAGACTCAGCCTGCCTGCACCCAGGTGAAATAAACAGCCTTGTTGCTCACACAAAGCCTGTTTGGTGGTCTCTTCACACAGACATGCGTGACAAGAACCAAACGTGAAATCTGGTTCCCCTTGAGAAAGGGCTCTTGACACAGAATGGCCAAATCAAGTAGAGGCTACAATTGGCATGATGGTTAGGAGCAGGCGTCAGAGCCAGCTGACCTGTTCTCAAATCTTGCTCCCACCATTAATTAACTGGATTTGCAACCCTGGGCATGTTACTTTATGTCTCTGTTTCTTATTTTTCTCACTTGTTCAAGGATAATAATATCTACCTCACAAGGTTGGTGTGAGGAATAAATGAGTTATTTAATATACACATCAAGTGCTTCAAACAGCGCCTGGCTCATAATTAGTACTCAATATACATCAACTACTGTTTTTATTTATTAATTAAGTAATCTATCCCAAAGAACACTCCTGGGTTTTAGCAATTAAAGTTTTATCAGTTTAAATGAATATTAATATAAATGAATATACTGCCTCCTTCTTATTTGTCTACACCCTTCTCTAAAGAGGATTTTTAAAAAACTCTGAACAGCTTAAAGAAAAAATAATTCCTGGCTCGATGATAGAAATGTAGTAACACAATATAGAATTATTAACTGCTGTTCTTGTTACAAGCTACTCTGTCATTCAATTGGTAAAAAGTGTAAGCAGTCCTGCTCTCCTGATCATTTTTATTTTTTATTTTTTTTAAAAAAGAGTCTCACTGTGTCACTCAGGCTGGAGTGCAGTGGCATGATCTTGGCTTACTGAAACCTCCACTTCCTAGGTTCAAGCAGTTGGCTTCCCAAAGTGCTGGGATTATAGGTGTGAGCTACTGCTCCTGGCCTCCTTATCATTTTTATTTGTTTTACATCTTTCAGGTTAACCTGATCAATGTAGAGAACACATCAACTTTTTGTTGTTGTTGTTGTTGTTGTTGTTTTGTTTTGTTTTTGAGATGGATTCTCACTGTTGCTCAGGCTGGAGTACAGTGGCACAATCTCGGCTCAGTGCAACCTCTGCCTCCTGGGTTCAAGTGATTCTCCTGCCTCAGCCTCCAGAGTAGCTGGGATTACAGGTGTATACCAACACGCCCAGCTAATTTTTGTATTTTTAGTAGAGACAGAGGTTTCACCATGTTGGCCAGGCTGGTCTCGAACTCCCGCTCTCAAGTGATCCACCCGCCTCGGCCTCCCAAAGTGCTGGGATTACAGGTATGAGCCACCACCCAACAACTCTGTTTTTTAACTGTGGCAAATGCAGACAAAAGTTTAGGTTATTTGATGAGAAAAACATTAAAAGAGAACAAAATCAGTATCTCAACTATTGATGAAAACTTCTAACTGGTAACTATTAAATGGATCATGATAATTATTAGGCTTACAAAAGGGGAAAATGAGGGAAAAATCATCCATCTTAGTAAGAACTTTCTACTTCATTTTAAAATTTACTCAGTGGGAAAAGGAGTTATTAGATATAAACTACATCAAGATATAAACCATAAGCCTGGAGGTGAGGCATGTTCCCATAGCCCCAGCTACTCAGGAGTGTGAAGCAGGAGGATCCCTGAGCTCAGGAGGTGGAGACTGCAGTGCACTATGACTGCATCACTGCACTCCAGCCTGGGTGATAGAGCGACACTCTTAAATGAAAGGAAAAACAAAATACATAAACTATAGTATCTATCAGAGTTTTCCCATTAGTATTACCCACAGGGTCAGGTTTTTCAGAATTTCTGTTTGGTCCAGCCAGGCAGCAAGTTATAAGCCTGGCCTGCCCAGCTTTCTCTCCCCTTTCCCTACATTTCTCCTTTTTTTTTTTTTTTTGAGACGGAGTCTTGTTCTGTCACCCGGGCTGGAGTGCAGTGGCCGGTTCTCAGCTCACTTGCAAGCTCCACCTCCCAGGCTTATGCCATTCTCCTGCCTCAGCCTCCGAGTAGCTGGGACTACAGGCGCCTGCCACCTCGCCCAGCTAGTTTTCTGTATTTTTTAGTAGAGACGGGGTTTCACCGTGTTAGCCAGGATGGTCTCGATCTCCTGACCTCGTGATCCGCCCGTCTCGGCCTCCCAGAGTGCTGGGATTACAGGCTTGAGCCACCGCGCCTGGCACATTTCTCCTAATAATGAAACCCTGCTTTAAAGACCTAGCTGTTTTGTTTGTTTTGAGACAGAGTCTTGCTCTGTTGCCTAGGCTGGAGTGCAGTGGCGCAATCTTGGCTCACTGCAATCTCTGCCTCCTGGGCTCAAGCAATTCTCACGCCTCAGCCTCCTGAGTAGCTAGGATTACAAGATTGTGCCATCATGCCTGGGTAATTTTTTGTAATTTTAGTAGAGATGGAGTTTCACCACGTTGGCCAGCTGGTCTCAAACTTTTGGCCTCAAGCTGCTGCACCAGCCTCAGCTTCCCAAAGTGCTGGGATTATAGGCATGAGCCACTGTGCCCAAGACCTAGAATTTATTATGGCTACTCATCTAAAGCACTCTTGGCGTCAAGGGACAATTCCACATTTGTTCCATCATCTTTTTCTAAGGAATAAATGAATCTTATATATACTTCAGGGCACATCTCTTGACCACGAACATTTTTAAAAGCTAAATTTACCATGTATTTACTGTAGAGAGGGTGTCCTGGTTTGGGGCGAGGGGGTAGCACCGGATCTTGATTTTTAAAAACTTGACTCTTGGCTTTTGAGAGTCCAGTTGCCAAGTTACTTTGTTTTTTCTGAAGATCCATGTCAGAAGAGGATCGATTAAAAGGCAGTTTCTTATTAGATCTTCTGGTTGCAGAAAGCTTTGGGGGAGGTGGTCTCTCAGGGGGCACCTTGGTTGGAGGCTGTTGAGTTGGAATGGTTTTTCCATTCACAGGTCTGAAAATCAATGTAGTAGCCATGAGTCAGTGTTCTGATCAGTATTAAATTCTGTTCTGTCCTGTCTTACACACACACAAACACACACACACACACAGCTTTCTGCTAATGAAATACAATTTACTGAAACATGCAGTGTATGCTATTTTTGAGCAAACGACTGCTGCTGGATTAAACATTACATTATTAGAGGAAATGCCACGATTTTCCAGCTTCCTCTTATCTTGCACTAGAGATTCATTAGTTCAAGACAAACAAGCATTTACTATCATGAGCTCTCTAAGGTCCCATTTGCTCTTAAACACATCATGACTATTTTTGGAAACTAGGCACTTTCCACCAAAGTCTGAGATGAAAAGCTTATAAGATATGATGCATGTGTGCTGGGGTCTTGCACATGATTAGAAAAGGAACATCAAAATCCCCTAATATTCATGTTATAGGTGTTACTATTAAAACTCTAATTTAGATTAATATAAAGAAAGCTAGTTCTGAAAGGATAGGACAACTATTACTTTGAAAGCCTTTCCTTAATCTCTATGATATAAATAATTTTCAGCCGGGTGTGGTGGCTCATGCCTGTAATCCCAGCACTTTGGGAGGCCCAAGCGGATAGATCACGAGGTCAAGAGATCGAGAACATCCTGGCCAACACGGTGAAACCCCATCTCTACTAAAAATACAAAAATTAGCTGCACATGATGGCTCATGCCTGTAGTCCCAGGCCTGTAGCCTACTCGGGAGGCTGAGGCAGGAGAATCGCTTGAACCTGGGAGGCGGAGGTTGCAGTGAGCTGAGATCGCGCCACTGCACTCCAGCCTGGAGACAGAGCGAGACTTCGTCTCAAAAAAAAAATAAATAAATAAATTTCAACATAGTAATAATGTCTTCTGATAGCATTACAGCCCTTTATTTGAACAGCTCTGGAACTCAGAAGGCAGTCACCTCTGAGCTCACAAAGCCAGTCCCCTTTGGAAATGTCAAAAACCAGTCTCTTAACCAGGAGGGTGTTAGTGGGCATGTATATGTATATTCTAGAAGTGGAGCTGTTTTAAGTTCAGAAATGAGTCTTGTTCATTTATTTGAGGAAATAAATGCTCTATGAGTTGAACTGTGTTAAAAAGGGAGCAGAGATTCCCACAACCTACCGTTATAAGCAGACTGTGGATTAGGGGCCTGGGTGAACTGGTGAGATTATTTCATCGCTAAAAAAAGATCCAAGGCCAACAACACTGAATTGTGGTGGTAAAAAAGAGAGCTGGGTCTCTGAGTCATTAATTTTTCTCTAACTTTTCCCACATTTACTTACCTCGGTGGCAACCTTGGGGGTCCTCGCACAAAACCTCCTGTTTGACCCGGGTGGTTGGATTCCTGCAAGTAGCAGAGAATGCTTTTTAGTTAAGGTTAATCTGAAACGAGAACGTAGCAAGAGAAATTCTGGACAACCTTTTGGCTGGATCTACAAGCAGAAACGCAGTTGAGTTACAGAAAGTAGCTTAAAAGAGTTTTCAGCATTAAACAATATTAACTTACTTCTGCCTAAATTATTCATGTCCTAATACAAGTGAAAACACTGACAGGAAGAAACCAGTCTCCTATTGTGGACCACAGCTTGAGCAATTGCACTGCATGGTCATGCACTCAGTGGATTCACGAGATATTAAGGGAAAATTTAAGCAGGCCCTAAAGAGAATTTAAAAATATATGTTCTTGGCCAGGTGCGGTGGCTCCGCCTGTAATCCCGGCACTTTGGGAGGCTGACGCGGGTGGATCACGAGATCAGGAGATCAAGACCATCCTGACTAACATGGTGAAACCCCTCTCTACTGAAAATACAAAAAATTAGCCGGGCATGGTGGCAGGCACCTGTAGTCCCAGCTACTCGGGAGGCTGAGGCAGGAGAATGGCGTGAACCCGGGAAGCAAAGGTTGCAGTGAGCCGAGACCACACCACTGCACTTCAGTCTGGGCAACAGAGTGAGACTCTGTCTCAAAAACAAAAAACAAACAAACAAACAAAAACTATCTATCTATCTATCTATCTATCTATCTATCTATCTATCTAATCTAATCTAGATAGATATATATGCTCTTTATTCATTCCTCTTTATTTATTCCGTGATCACATATAAGAAACATACTGCTCCTAAGTTTAAACACATAGTAAGTGGGGTGGTTACTAGTTGGTATTGCTTTGAATAGGCAGATCTTATCTCACCACTGTTTGGTTTCAACAATTTGCAGTGGGTTTTGAACTAGAAGGAGGTGGGAACGTAAAAGAAGCTTGCAGGATGGTCTGAGAGGAAGGCATGTGAGGAGAAATAGTTAAGGTCCAAGAAAGCAGTGTGCTTGTACCACTCCAGTAAAGGGGCTGGATGGGGTAAAAGAGTTTTTTTTTTTTTTTTTTGAGACGGAGTCTCGCTCTGTCGCCCGGGCTGAGAGTGCAGTGGCCGGATCTCAGCTCACTGCAAGCTCCGCCCTCCCGGGTTTACGCCATTCTCCTGCCTCAGCCTCCCGAGTAGCTGGGACTACAGACGCCCGCCACCTCGCCCGGCTAGTTTTTTGTATTTTTTAGTAGAGACGGGGTTTCACCGTGTTAGCCAGGATGGTCTCGATCTGCTGACCTCGTGATCCGCCCGTCTCGGCCTCCCAAAGTGCTGGGATTACAGGCTTGAGCCACCGCGCCCGGCCAGGGTAAAAGAGTTTTGTAGAAAAAAGGAAAAGGAGAATAATGTGAAAAATAAAAGGTACAGTTGGAATGTTTTATTTTAATGGTAGATGAGAGATATTGGAAGTGGATATTTCTTCCAAGAGAGAAATTGGAAGTGGGGAGATCAATAGGAAGATTTCTGTAGGGGAAGGGATTCAAACTGTTCCATTTAAACAGGTTTTCTGAACATGTGCCCAAGGATTGGGAAATGAGAGTAATACATGGAGAATATTTTCAGATCCTCTGTGAGTGGGAAGCCAAAGGATCTCAAAGCCAAAATTTCTGGTTTTTGGAAGGGGGAAAAAGCCTTCACAAAATTCTTTTTTTTTTTTTTTCTTTTTTGAGACAGAGTCTCGCTCTGTCCCCCAGGCTGGAGTGCAGTGATGCAATCTCAGCTCAATGCAACCTCTGCCTCCCAAGTTCAAGTGATTCTCCTGCCTCAGCCTCCCAAGTGGCTGAGACTACAGGCGAGACTACATTCTTCTAATGCTGTCTTTCTTTTCCCCCCACTTTTCCTACTTTCTAAGTCCCCAACACTAACACTCAGGAAATAATATTTCTCCAAAACTTCATAAGAAAAAAAATGCTGACCCTTTAAATTACACTTTTTTTTTTTTTTTGTAAAGGAGGTTTAATTAAAGCTTGGGAATCTTTGGGCTACTTCAGACTGTTTTCCTCCTTCTTATAAATGAGCCAAAACTCACTTCCATGATTTTTAAATTATACTGAATATTTATAACCTTTTCCTTAAATACCAAATGATTAATTGCCAATAACTGTGATCATTTAAACATGTTTCAATGTTATAAAATCCCATTTTAAAAAACAAATTAAGCTTGCCCTTAAAACTTGGTTTCACTAATGAGTTCAGTTAATGTAGTGAGGCAAGTAACCAGCTCATAAACCCTGCAATATTCCAGAATATAATCCATGCCTTATAATTACACTGCTGCCCATATTTTTCCTGACAAATATTGCCGTGATGCTTGAAAAATGCATTTATTTCTGTGGCTACCTTTAAAATTAAAACAAACTCTAGCAGATAGGAAGAAACTTTAATTGCTTTTATCAAAGCTGTAATTTTGGCTGGGCGCGGTGGCTCAAGCCTGTAATCCCAGCACTCTGGGAGGCCGAGACGGGTGGATCATGAGGTCAGGAAATCGAGACCATCCTGGCTAACACGGTGAAACCCCATCTCTACTAAAAAATACAAAAACAAAAACTAACCGGGTGAGGTAGTGGGCGCCTGTAGTCCCAGCTACTCGGGAGGCTGAGGCAGGAGAATGGCGTAAACCCGGGAGGCGGAGCTTGCAGTGAGCTGAGATCAAGCCACTGCACTCCAGCCTGGGCGACAGAGCGAGACTCCCTCTCAAAAAAAAAAAAAAAAAAAGCTGTAATTTTTAGATACCTTGATAAAGAAAATTTAAAAAACAGATGTATAAATTTGACATGGAAAGATGCAGATGATGTACTGTAATAAATGCATAGCATATGACTCTAATTTTGTACCAAATATCAGCTGTAGTTTTTCCTCGGTGGTGGTATTTTTATGGGAAATCTTAAACATCTTTTTAATTTCTTAATTTGCAACAGTAAGAAAATTTTAAATCAGAAAAAAAGAGTAGCACATTCAAATTCCCTTTTTTTTTTTTTTTTTCTGAGACGGAGTCTCGCTCTGTTGCCCAGGCTGGAGTTCAGTGGCACAATCTCGGCTCACTGCAAGCTCTGCCTCCCGGGTTCATCCCATTCTCCTGCCTCAGCCTCCCAAGTAGCTGGGACTACAGGCACCCTTCACCACACCTGGCTAATTTTTTTTGTATTTTTAGTAGAGACGGGGTTTCACTATGTTAGCCAGGATGGTCTTGATATCCTGACCTCGTGATTTGCCCGCCTTGGCCTCCCAAAGTGTTGGGATTACAGGTGTGAGTCACCGCACCAGGCCACATTCAAATTCTTTAGGGATGTTAGGCACATTGCTAAAGGCACTTCTTTATCT
This sequence comes from Piliocolobus tephrosceles, assembly GCF_002776525.5. NCBI lineage: Eukaryota > Metazoa > Chordata > Mammalia > Primates > Cercopithecidae > Piliocolobus > Piliocolobus tephrosceles. The sequence continues at coordinate 38,714,265 of NC_045436.1, read as the reverse complement.
GACATACTCCAAATATTGAGAGAAGGAGATAGTTCTTGCAGGAGCCATTGTCTTAGTGTTTGCTCAAGTCTGGGTTTATGTCCAGGTTCTGCTGAGTCTTTGCAAGATAACTGATTAGGGACTTCCTCCTCGTGGGTATTCCACAAATAACCTGAAGGCTCTCTGCATTTGCTTTTTGGTAGTTTTTCTCTAGCTCTGATATCCCTGAACTCTGGCTTTTAATGTGTTTGGACAAGCATTTTAGTTTCTGGTGAAGCTGGTTTTCCTGCTTGTATTGTCTCTGCAGATTCCATCTTTTTGTTCAATATGGAATAATCTTGGAACATTTTGGAATATTATTCCACTGGAATAATAATAGCTGGGACTACAGGTGTGTGCCACCACACCTGGCTCATTTTTGTATAATACTATTTCTTTTTTTTTTTTTTGGAGACGAGTCTTGCTCTGTTGCTCAGGCTAGAGTGCAGTGGTGCAATCTCGGCCCACTGCAACCTCCACCTCCTGAGTTCAAACGATTCTCCTGTCTCAGCCTCCCAAGTAGATGGGATTACAGGTGTGCATCACTATGCCAGGCTTTTGTATTTTTAGTAGAGATGATGTTTCAAACCATGTTGGCCAGACTGATCTCAAACTCCTGATCTCAAGTGATCCACCCGCTTTGGACTTCCAAAGTGCTGGGATTACAGGTGTGAGCCACTGTGCACCCCAATATTATTTCAATAGAGCTTTATAGTTTATGAAGTCCATTAAGTATGATGGACATTACATATGATGGATATTAACGAATGATGTTTTACTTACTTATCACCCTCTCACTCCTTTTTATAACCATTTCAGAGTAGAAGCCAGTAACCTTCTCAGGCAACTTTTCCTCCACGGGAATTTGGGATTTTCTTATTTAACATTAGTATGGTAGGAACCCTACTATGCTCTTTTGGGCTTTCTTGGCCCAGATTTAATAAAAATTTATTACCAGCTACTTTGAAAATCACAAGTGATCACTAAATTTTAATTCATTCTTCAAGAAAATCTCATTAACTAGATATTGACTAATTTAATTTAATGTTTCCTTCAAAGAAATTTTTCTTTGCCAGATGATTAGGTGGGCTTGCCTGTATAATAAACATAGTTAATGCACAATGTAAAACCATTAGGAAATTTGAACTGCAAATTTGGTTCAATGACTTTAAAAGTTAATTTCTCTTAAAACAAGCCTTAAAGATCATATGCCATATGGACATCTAAAAAAAATGAGTGTGGTCCAGCGTGGTTGCTCATGCCTGTAATCCTGGAACTCTGACAGGCCAAGGTGGATGGGTCACTTGAGGTCAGGAGTTCAAGATCAGCCTAGCCAACATGATAAAACCCCGTCTCTAATAAAAATACAAAAAAAATTAGGTGGACATGGTGGTGCGTGCCTGTAGTCCCAGCTACTTGGGAGGTTGAGGCAGGAGAACTGTTTGAACCCAGGAGGTAGAGGTTGCAGTGAGCCGAGATCGTGCCACTGCACTCCAGCTTGGGCGACAGAGCGAGACTCCATCTCAAAAAAAAAGTGTGATCTCTTATCTAGAAAAACCTAAAGACTCTACCAAAAAACCCCTCTTAGAATTGATAAATGAATTCAGTACAATTGCAGGATACAAAATTAATATACAAAAATCGGTAACATTTCGATACATGACAAAGAACTAGCTAAAAAAAGAAATTGAGAAGGCAATCCCATTTACGTTAGCTACAAAAAGAAATACCTTGTAATAAATTTAACTAAGGAAGTGAAAGACCTCTACAAGGAAAACTACAAAACACTGATGAAAAAATGGAAGAAGATACAAAGGATACAAACAAATAGACATTCTATGCTCATGGATTAGAAGAATTAATACTGTTAAAATGAGAATATTACCCAAAGAAATCTACAGATTCAATGCAATCCCTATCAAAATACAAGTGACATCTTTACAAACATAGAAAAAAAATTCCTAAAACTTGTACGGAACCACAAAAGACCCTGAATAGTCAAAACAATCCTGAGCCAAAAGAACAAAGGTGGAGGCACCACATTATCAACTTTAAAATACACTGCACAAAGATGTAGTAGCCAAAACAGCATGGACCTAGCATAATAACAGACACATAGGCCAATGGAACAGAATAGAGAATCCAAAAATTAATCCACGTATCTACAGCCAACTGATTTTTGACAAAAGTTTCAAGGACAGTCACTGGGGAAAGCAGTCTCTTCAATAAAGGCGCTGGGGAAAACTAGATATTCATATGCAGATAAATGAAACTAAACCCTCCCACTTACTCTTGACAAGACTCAACTCAGAGACCTAAATCTAAGACCTGAAACAATACAACGACTAGAAGAAAGCAGGGAAAACACCTCAGTACATTGGTCTTAAAAAAGGTTTTATGAATAAGACCTCAAAAGCACAGGCAACAAAAGTAAAAATAAACAAATGGGTTTATATCAACCAAAAATCTTCTGCACAGTAAAGGAAAAAATCAACAGAGTGAAAAGACAACCTACAGAATGGCAAGAAATATTTGCAAACTACTCATCTGATAGGGGATTAGTATCTAGAATACAAAAGAAACTCAAACATCGTAACAGCAAAAAACCCAAACAATCTGATTTTAAAGTGGGCAAATAAACTTTGAGAGGTGGAGGCTGGATGACTGCTTGAATCCAGGAGTTCAAGAACGGCCTGGGCAACGTGGCAAAACTTGTCTCTACAAAAAATACAAAAAATGAGCTGAGTGTGGTAGCATGCGCCTAAAGTTCCAGCTACTCAGGAGGCTGAGGTGGGAAGATCCCCTGAGCCCAGGTCAAGGCTGCAGTGAGCTGTGATCATATCACTGCACTCCAGCCCAGGAGACAGGGTAAGACCCTATCTCAAAAAAAGAAAAAAAAAAAAAAAAAAAAAGCAAATGATCTGGATATTTCTCAAAAGAAGACACACAAATGGCCAACAAATACATTAAAAAATGATCAACCTCACTAATCATCAGGGAAATTCACAACAAAATGGCAATGAGGTATCATCTCACCCCAGTTGGGATGGCTATTATCTAAAAGATAAAAAAAAAAAAAAATGCTGGCAAGAATGCAGAGAAAGGGGAATTCTTATACACTGTTAGTGGGAATGTAACCCAGTACAATCACTGTAGAAAACAGGATGGAAGCTCCTCAAAAAACCACAAATAGAACTACCATATGATCTAGCAAGCCCACTATGATCCAGCAAGCCTACTACTGGAAATGTATTCAAAGGAAAGGAAATTACATCGAAGAGACATCTGCACATCCATGTTTACTGTAGCACTACTCACAAGAGCCAAGATACGGAATCAACCTAGGTGTCCAACAACAGATAAATGGATAAAGAAAATGTGGCATGTGTACACCATGGAATACTATCCAGTCATATAAAAGAATGGAAACCTGTCATTTGTGGCAACATAAATGGAACCGGAGGATATTATGTTAAGTGAAGTAAGCCAGGAACAGAAATTAAACACTGCATCTTCTCATTCATATATGGAAGCTAAAAATAAGTTGATCTCATAGAAATAAAAAGTGGAACAGAGGATACTAGAGGCTGGGAAGGGTAGAAAGAAGGGAGAGAGGAGCTTTGTTAAAGAATACAAAATTATAGCCAGACAGCAGGAATAAATTCTAGTGTTCTATACCACTATAGGAGGACTATCGTTAACAATAATATATAGCTTCAAATGACTGGAAGATATTGAGCATTCCAAACAGAAGTGGCGAAAAATGTTTGAGATGACAGATATGCTAACTACCCTGATCTGATCCCTATACAGTGTATGTACTGAAACATCACTATGTACCCCAAGAATATGTACAATTATTATTTGTCAATTTAAAAAAGAGGAAATAATCAGGAGCTTTGTCATGGGCTTCCCATAAAGTCCTCTGAAAGCCTTTATTCATTCTTTATTTATTTATTTTTTGAGACGGAGTCTCACTCTGTCGCCCCAGGCTGGAGTGCAATGGCATGATCTTGGCTCACTGCAACCTCTGCCTCCCGGGTTCAAGCGATTCTCCTGCTTCAGCCTCCTGAGTAGCTGGGATTACAGGCACATGACACCACGTGCAGCTAATTTTTGTATTTTTAGTAGAAACGAGGTTTCACCATGTTAACCAGGCTGGTGTCGAACTCCTGACCTCAGGTGATCCACCTGCCTTGGCCTCCCAAAGTGCTGGAATTACATGTGGGGGCCATCGCGTCCAGCCAACTTTATTCTTTTTCTGAAATCACTTATCTAATTACTTGTTGCATGTCTGTTTCCCTCAGAAACCACAAAAGTTGGAAGACCAAAAAAAAAAAAAAAAGTATGAGGATACTGAGGTTGAAATGAAAAATATATATATTTACTTCAAAAAATCTTTGACCACCATCTTAACAAGTGCACAGTAAAACACTACTTTTTAAATTAAAAAAATACATTTTTCTTAAATTTCAGATTTAAATATTCTTATGGTAATTATCTTAAATTTTGGTCACTAATTGGGTATTTTAAATAAAAACTGACAAGTTGAATAAAGTTATTTCCCTGAATATTAAAAGTGTTTAGAGATTTTAATAACCTCATTATTAGTCTCATTTAAAAGACAATGTCATTAAGTTGGTATACAAATTATTTTATAGTGAAGTACAATGAAGTGGCCTAATCTCTCTACAGGGACTTTTAACATATTGAACACTACATTATGTAAGTACATGGGGGCTTAGAAACTGGTCTCTAATAGAGGGTTCTTGTTTTTAATTTGACCAGTAATAAAATAATTTAGATATTAGCTGACTATTCAAAATTAATGCATAACTACGTCTTCAATCTAATACAATCTATAATGACCACTTACCAAGTTTCTAGTTCTGTCAACATTACTGAGTTTTCCAGATACTGTACTGAAAGTGTTTCCAATAGGTTTTTCAGCAGGGAGAGGAGGTGGGCTTTGTGGATCCTCATGTAAACCTGGAAAAAGTAGCAGTAATTCATCAATAATTTCTAGTTTTTAGGATTCCAAAGAATGAAATGATTGCTGTTTAGTTTATTAGAAAAATGGCTATCATAAAAGATACACACAAATAGTTAAGCAAATGAGAAAGAGCTCCCAGCAAACTTCAGAAAATTGATGTGCTAGTCAACAACAGTTAATTTTACTATACGTTTTATAGAGAGTGAAAATAATACTAAATAATTACAATAGCAGCCAGCATTGTTGAGAACCTTTTATGTGACAGGCATTAAGTTAGGCTCTATATTTACATACATTTCACCAACCAAGATCTATGTGCTAGATTTGTCCAGTCCACTAGCTAGTAGCTACATCTAATGATTGTCTTAAATCTTAATTAAAATTTAAGTTCCTCAGTTGCACTAGCCACATTTCAAATACTAGCCACTGTGACTAGTGGCTACCAGCACAGTTAAAGAACATTTCTATCTTTGCAGAAGAGTTCTATTGCACAGTGCTACACTAGATAATATCTTACCTGTTTTACAGATGAAGAAACTGAAGCTAAGAAAATAAATGCGCTAACCAAGGTCTTACTGCTAGTAATTGTCAGATCCATTGTTTTGAACCTAAAAGTCCATGTTCATTTTGATAAGACATGCTGCTTTTTTTTTTTTTGAGACGGAGTCTCGCTCTGTCGCCTGGGCTGGAGTGCAGTGGCCGGATCTCAGCTCACTGCAAGCTCCGCCTCCCGGGTTTACGCCATTCTCCTGCCTCAGCCTCCCGAGTAGCTGGGACTACAGGCAGCAGCCACCTTGCCCGGCTAGCTTTTTGTATTTTTTAGTAGAGACGGGGTTTCACCGTGTTTGCCAGGATGGTCTCGAACTCCTGACCTCATGATCCGCCCGTCTTGGCCTCCCAAAGTGCTGGGATTACAGGCTTGAGCCACCGCGCCTGGCCTACATGCTGCTTCTTAATAGGTGGTGTATTCAACAATCTCTCATCCAAAAGTAATTCAATGTGTTTTCTTTCTTTCTTTTGTTTTTTTTGAGATGGAGTCTCACTCTGTCACCCAGGCTACAGTGCAGTGGCGCAATCTCAGTTCACTGCAAGCTCTACCTCCCGGGTTCATACCATTCTCCTGCCTCAGCCTCCGGAAAAGCTGTGACTACAGGTGCCTGCCACTAAGCCCAGCTAATTTTTTTTGTTATTTTTAGTAGAGACGGGGTTTCACCATGTTAGCCAGGATGGTCTCATTTCCTGACCTCGTGATCTGCTCGCCTCGGCCTCCCAAAGTGCTAGGATTACAGGCGTGAGCCACTGTGCCCAGCCAATGTGTTTTCTAATTCATTAGCTTCTGATTAATGAACATAACTGCCCTCAATTAAACAAACAATACCTTTACATCCAAACCACAGCCGTATCAGTGATAATTTACCCCCAACTTATTTTAAAAAGAAGGAAACAAAGATGACCAGATTTAATTAGTGACAGTTAATTAAAATGCATGTGCAAAAACAACTGGAGAGTGGATGACTGTAACATACTGAAGGACGCTAAAGCCACCTTTTACACTGTTTGGTTTAGGCATTAAAAGGAGATGAGCAGATAAGCATTCTCTCTCTTCTCTTTTTTTTTTTTTTTCCAAATGTACACTCTCTACTTCCATTTCATGTGAAAAACCTATAACAAGAAGATGATTTGTCAGGTTCCTGTTTTATCCGCAGACAGGAAAACATTCTCAAAGGGAGGAAAATACCCAGGCCAGCAACTAGGAAAACAATGATTTAGAGTGAGGCAAACATTCTTAGTGAGAGGCAAGGCTGCTCTGGGAATTAAGACATATACAATAAAAACATCCAACTCAGTCACCATCTTGAAGATATTTTCTGTGCTGTGGTTTCCGTATTCTTACAAGGAAATAGTTGATCATTTAGAATATAATACTGTTGTGACAAATATTTAAGAGTATACGCCAGTAATATGAAAGTAGAAAGGAGATAGCTTACTGGAAGGAGGAACACAGGGAGTATCTGGTGTGACTATGTGTGGGATGTGGAGGAAGGAGATTTCCAATTTTAAATAATGTAGTCAGGGAAGGTCTCTGAGAAAAAGTGGCATTGAGTGAAGACCTGAAGGACTGGTGAGGGAGGGAGCCTCGCAGACATCTGGGAAAAGGACAACCTGGTCAGAAGAAACAGGCTCCAGGGGAAAGGAGCTGACAGGTTCAAGTAAGATCAAGGACATTTGCACCATGAAGCTATCCCCTTTTTCCCAAATTCTTCAGATACCAAAGTTTAATTCTTTTTCCTCCACAGAATATATGCATTGCTTATTAACAAAATTCTGAGGAACTGATTTTTGACATAAATACAAATAACTCTCTAGAAATCATTCTGTCATTTCAGTTCTCCTACATTTAGCAGTATAGAATTCAACTTTCTTTTTGTTTTTTTAAGACAAGGTCTCGCTTTGTTGTCCAGGCTGGAATGTGGTGGCATGATCTTGGCTCACTGCAACCCCTGCCTCCTGGGTTCAAGTGATTTTCCTGCCTTAGCCTCCCAAGTAGCTGGGATTACAGGCGTGTGCCACCATGCCTGGCTAATTTTTTTTTTTAATTGAGACTTTATTTTTATTTATTCATTTTTTAAAATAATTTTTTTAAAAAATTTGCTTTAAGTTCTGGGATACACGTGCTAAACATACAGGTTTGTTATATAGGTATACATGTGCCATGGTGGTTTGCTTCTCCTATCAACCTGTCATCCAGGTTTTAGGCCCCACATGCATTAGGTATTTGTCCTAATGCTCTCCCTCCCCTAGCCCCCAACTCCCCAACAGGCCTGGTGTATACTGTTCCCCTCCCTGTGTCCATGTGTTCTCATTGTTCAACTCCCACTTGAGAGTGAGAACATGGGGTGTTTAGTTTTGTTTCTGTGTTAGTTTACTGAGAATGATGGCTTCCAGCGTCATCCATGTCCCTGCAAAGGACATGAAATCATTCTTTTTTTATGGCTGCAGCCGGGCTAATTTTTATATTTTTAGAACAGATGGGGTTTCACCATGTTGGCCAGTCTGGTCTCGAACTCCTAGAATTCAACTTTCTACCAGCTCTTGGAGCTTTGTCAGGATAATAATTAAAGTTGCTTCCTCAGCATATCCTTTTCAGGATTTCAGAGCTTATTAATGCAGTTTCCGAGTGTGCAGAAAAAGTAAACATAGCAGGCCTGAGACTTCATCCCTAGAAGTCCTACTTACAAGATTGGTCCCTTTTTTTGAGTTTCGCTCTTGTTGCCCAAGCTGGAGGGTAATGGCATCATTTCAGCTCACTACAACCTCCACCTCCTGGGTTTAGGCGATTCTCCTGCATCAGCCAGGCACACGCTACCATGCCGGGCTTATTTTTGTAGTTTTAGTAGAGATGGGTTTTCACCATGTTGGCCAGGCTGGTCTTCAACTCCTGACCTCAGGTGATTCACTTGCCTCTGCCTCCCAAAGTGCTGGGATTATAGGCATGAGCCACCATACCCAGCCACAGGATTGGTCCTTGACTGGCATATAGGAACTTGGACTTTGGGACAGTTCTCGCCATCCTCAAAACTGATAAAACAGAATACGTGGTTTATGCTGAACATCTGCTTTCCTCCTGGAAATCTGGAATTTTGCTATGTGCCAACATTTCTAGGAGTGCCTACATAACCAGTCCCCAATAAAAACCCTGGGCACTGAATCAGTAGTGAGCTTCTCTGGTTGACATTTCACATGTGTCGTCACAACTCATTGCTGGAGGAGTTACGTATGTCCTCTGACTCCACCAGGAGAAGACTCTTGGAAGCTTGTATCTGGTTTCCTCCGGACTTCACCACATTTGCCTTTTCTCTTTGCTGATTGTACCACTTACACTTTTGCTATAATAAATAATAGTCATAAATACAACTATATGTTGAGTCCTGTGAGTCCTCCTAGTGAATCATCAACCCTGTGGGTGGTCTTGGGGACAATGACACAACAGATGAATAAATTTAAAAATTTGTATTTATTACTAATGTCTGTAAAAGTTGTATTACTTAAAATCCAGGCAATATTTCTCATCATTATACGTTAGTATACCTGTTAAAATCCGGAATATATTTAACAAAGTAATAGCAAACAGGCAGATAACCCAATGAGCTATCATTTTACTGATTTGTGGGCTACATAATACTGTCTTTTTTTTTTTTTTTTTTTTTTTTGAGGCGGAGTCTTGCTCTGTCGCCCGGACTGGAGTGCAGTGGCCAGATCTCAGCTCACTGCAAGCTCCGCCTCCCGGGTTTACACCATTCTCCTGCCTCAGCCTCCCGAGTAGCTGAGACCACAGGCGCCCGCCATCTCGCCCGGCTAGTTTTTGTATTTTTAGTAGAGACGGGATTTCACCGTGTTAGCCAGGATGGTCTCGATCTCCTGACCTCGTGATCCGCCCGTCTCGGCCTCCCAAAGTGCTGGGATTACAGGCTTGAGCCACCATGCCCGGCCATAATACTGTCAAAAGAAACATACTGCCCATTTTTTCTTTTCTATTTTTTTTTTTTGGAGATGGAGTTCTTGCTCTATTGCCCAGGTTGGTGTGCAGTGGCATGATCTCGGCTCACTGCAACCTCCGCCTCCCGGGTTCAAGCAATTCTCGTGCCTCAGCCTCCCAAGTAGCTGGGATTACAGGTGTGTGCCACCATGCTTGGCTTTTTCGTATTTTTGATAGAGACGGGGTTTCATCAAGTGATCCGCCCACCTCAGCTTCCCAAAGTGCAGGGATTACAGGTGTGAGCCACCATGCCTGGCTACCACTGGTTTTTAAATCTAACATTAAAATATTACCTCTAAAAAAATAAAATATAACTTCCTAAGAAACTAGAACCAGAATTTGATACCTCTGATTTTTTTCTCCTCCACATTCTTCATAGCACCTCAGTCCAGTTTTCTTGCTACTTGGCTGAGATCCATCAGTTAGTAACAGAATCATCAAGAAGACACTGAAACCAAGAGACTGATCCTTCTGGGTAGTGCTTTATGGAAAAACCAAACTCCTAAAATAAAGGGAATATGCCTGCAGTACAATCCTGGGTGCTACAGGTGAAAGAGTGGGATGCTTGTTCTGCTTTAGGAGGAATGAAGTGGGCAGAATCTCTTGTTAGACAAAGGCAAGAATGCATGTGGGCTTTAATATAAAGGCACTGCAGGCATAAATGAAATTAGAGGCCCACAGAGAAAGCTGTATGATCACTCCAAGCAGTGCCATGAACTGCTCTGGAACCCACTGTGTGTGTGTGTACACATAAAAAAACACACTTTTAATCACACTTTTTAATAATCTGGTGCCTAAAATAAAGAGTACTGGCCCTTGTGGCTTTCCCATTATAATAAATATCAGATTTCTTTTTGAAGTACTTATTAAAGCTCCTACTGAATTTCATTTGTTATACTAGTAAAAAATCAAGTAAGGAAAAAATCAAGTAAGGAAGTAAACCAAAATGTAACGTTACACTAATTTAAGAAGTTTTCTTTTTTGAGAAGGATTCTTACTCTGTCACCAGGCTGGAGTGCAGTGGCCCAATCTCGGCTCACTGCAACCTCTGCCTCCCAGGTTCAAGTGATTCTCCTGCCTCAGCCTCCCAAGTAGTTGGGACTAAAGGTGAGCAGCACCACGCCCAGCTAAGTTTTGTATTTTTAGTAGAGACGGGGTTTCACCATGTTGGCCAGGATAGTCTTGATCTCTTGACCTCGTGATCCACCTGCCTTGGCCTCCCAAAGTGCTGGGATTACAGGCGTGAACCACTGTGCCTGGCCAATTTAAGAAGTATTTTTATAAACTATTATTTCAAGCTTTTGGTTACTGCTCTTCACAGAATTTACACATAGCCATATTTGAGATTATGCTGATTAGAATAATATACTCCTGACTGATAGACATATACATCTTTATTTGCTATTAGTTTAGATTACTTTCCAACCAAATTTGTACCAGAGGTGTTAACATGGGATATACTAATTGTTCTAAATTTCAGTCTCCCTCTATTCTCTGTCTAAAGACAACATTAAAGAAAAATGAAATCCCCAGCCTGACCAGTGAGGTGAAACCCCATCTCTACTATAAATACAAAAATTAGCCAGGTGTGGTGGCGTGTGCCTGTAGTCCCAGCTACTTGGGAGGCTGAGACAGAGTTACTTGAAACCGGGAGGCAGAGGGTGCAGTTAGCTGAGATTGCGCCACTGCACTCCAACCTGGGTGACAGAGTGAGACTCCCAAAAAAAAGGGGGAAAGGGAAGGGAAGGGAAAGGGAAAGGGTAAGGAATCCAAATTTACTGAACTAATTCTTCAAAGAATTGTGAAAAAACAACTTGCTTTTAAATAGCTTTGACTATGAATGAGAGATTATACATAATTTCAAAAGCAGACATTGATAAATTGCCATATATTTCTCCCAGGCTCTTGAAGAAGCAAATAAAGAAAGCAGAGAAGTGCTTACATTTTCCTGGTTTGGCTGGAATTCGAATTACAGTGGGCTTCCTGGTGGGTGCTGGTTGAACTGCTCGTTCTTTTATTGGTTCTGGTTTTGCAGGGAGCTGAAAGGGATCTAATAAAAAACATAGTTTTATTTTGCATGTTTTAGTTAACATGGACTGAAACAAAAAACCTCATTCATAATTTAAGAGTCATACTTTTCATGCCCCTGGGGAAACTATTCATGGATAAACAAAATCTCAGTTTGCAGAGACAAAAACAAAGTTGGAACTCATAAAAGGAAATAACTTAGTGTTCTGTAAATAATTCATGTGGCTTTTCTTCCTCTCTGATGAGAGAAATCGAGGATGATCTTGAATTATGTAGAAGCTGATCTTTCAGGGGAGTGTAATCATTTCATACATGTCTGCCTGAAAATGAGGGGCAATTGAGATGAGGAGACCATCTTTCCCACATCCTAAAGCCTACCAGACGCCACAAAGAGGAAAGACTCTTTCCCTGTACACCCCCTGTGCCTGTCCCAGAATATTTACTCCCAGGGCCCTCATCCTACCCAGTGCTGTGCCTGGCACAGGGAAGGTGCTTAGCAGTCTCAGATTTAGTAGTTTAGTAAAACTACACTTCAGTCACATGAAAATGAAAACCATTCTATCCCAGAAATAAAATAAGACATATCTCTTCAAATATTTAATATTGCGGCAAGGATATATGACTCGGCATTCCTCTATCTTAACCAATTTATTAAGTAATTGCAGTTTTTGCCATTAAAAGTAATGCACCAACCCAGTATTTTAAATGGACATTATATACTTAGGAGAAATACTTTAAACAAAAGCATAGTTCTAAACCTTTTACTGAAACAGTCTTTAACATAAATGTCCTTTTTAGTGGTTTGGAAAAATGACTATAACTTTTTTTAAAAAATGGGAAATCTACAAGTAAAAAGATTAGCAAAAACAAAAGAAAATGCTCTATAATGGATATTCTACTCAGCACACAGGATCGCATGAGACTGTCTTTGCTTTTATTTAACAAGAGGCAAAATGAGTATATGCTGTAATTCTGCACCTGTTCTATGGATCTTGCCTGTGGGGAGATACTCTCTATAAAACTATGCACTCCATAGCTCCTGTGATGAACAACATTCAAATTCTGCCTGTTATGATGTGTAATTCAATAAGCACCTTTTGCTGACCAGCTCTTTGCAGGATACATGAATGGCTGAGCTAAGAATAAAAGCCCTTTTGGCAATCTGATACTTCACCTTCTCTTCCACTCAGTTTTCAGTCAACCTCACCATCAGATACCCTGCCAGAGGCATCACTCTCTCACTAGCTACTTGCTCATATATTTACGCCAGTAACAGTGCTGGGTGGGGAAATATGACGGTAAAGTACAATCCTAGTTTAAGTTTCTTATCTACCACTTAGGAAGGGTCCCCAGATGGCAAGCTAGCTAAAATTATTATTATGCCACTGAGGAAAAAATAAATCGATGACTCCTCTGTGGAATCTTACCAGCTCACAGTGAGCGAGGTGAGTCTTACGTTAAAAACGCCAACTCAAGATTATCAAAAGAAAGACATCAAACTTAAAAAAAAAAAAGACTACTAAATTAATAATATAACTTTCTTCCACTGTGACCTATGTCACCCATAAAACAACAAAGCTCCTGTTTTCAGATTTAACCAAATTCCTTAATTATTTAACTTTATTATAACAAATATATACTAACAAGTATAATAGTACATTTTTTACTTCACAGTAATATTTGTTGTAAAAGTAAGAAACAGTAAGAATTATATAAAATAGAAAAAGAAAACCTCTTGTAATCTCATCTCTCTAAAATTAATTATTGTCTAAAATTTGGTGTATCTGTCCATGTATTTTCTATAAATATTACATGTATCATTATTATATAAATATTTTGAAAAACAAACCCAGGATCATTTTATATCAATTTCTTTGTAGTTTTATATCAATTTCTTAGCACTTTTTTTTAAATTTTTTATTTTATTTTATTTTTTATTTGAGACGGAGTCTTGCTCTGTCGCCTGGGCTAGAGTGCAGTGGCCGGATCTCAGCTCACTGCAAGCTCCGCCTCCCGGGTTTACGCCATTCTCCTGCCTCAGCCTCCTGAGTAGCTGGGACTACAGGCGCCCGCCACCTCGCCCGGCTAGTTTTTTTGTATTTTTAGTAGAGATGGGGTTTCACCGTGTTAGCCAGGATGGTCTCGATCTCCTGACCTCGTGATCCGCCCGTCTGGGCCTCCCAAAGTGCTGGGATTACAGGCTTGAGCCACCGCGCCCGGCCTTCTTAGCACTTTTATATCAATTTCTTTGTAGCACTTTTGTTCATTCAATATTGACTGGGTGCCTGCTATGATTAAATACTAGGAATATAGCAGTGAACAAAGCACGGAACTCTGCCTTCATGGAGTTTGCATTCCAGCAGGGAGATGGAGACAAGAAACAATACATGTAATAGATAAGGAATTTACGTGGTACATTAGAAGGTGAGAAGTATATTGAAAAATGAAAAAGCAGAAATGAAAAAGGTGAGGAACTTCAGGTGTGGGCAGAAGGGAAGCAGGCTGCAGAAGGAAACAGGAGTGCAGTAGGTGAGGCAGGTGACATTGTCTTTCCAAAAACTGGATTTTACATATTTCAATAGTTCTTACAATAATCATTCACGGTGTCCTACCTTTCAGGTAGTATTTCTTTCTTTTTTTTTTTGAGACACGGTCTCACTCTGTCACCCAGGCTGGAACGCAGTGGTGCAATCATGGCTCATTGTAGACTCGACCTCCTGGGCTCAAGCAATCCTCCCACCTCAGCCTCCTGAGTATCTGGGACTACAGAAATGTGCCAGCATGCCTGGCTAATTTTCATTTTTCGTAGAGATGAGGTTTCACTGTGTTGTCCAGGCTGGTCTGGACCTCTTGGGCTCCAGAGATACTCCCATTTTGGCCTCTCAAAGTGCTGGGATTATAGGTGTGAGCCACCGTGCCTGGCCTGAAGTGCTATTTCTTAAATAGCTGCTTTTGGTACCAATAACCTGTTGGTTATTAGTTTAAAATTTTAGTTAATGATGCTTTTGGGGTGGGTGTGAAGTGGGAAGAAAATCTTGAGCATGTAATGACTTAAATTATTTCCCAAATCAAATTAAATTCTGGGCCAGTATAAGACTTACACCTCACATTTCACAAGTAAGGGCATGGATGGGGGTAGGGGCGGGCAGGGAAAGGAGAAAAGAGGACAATCAGCACCTCTGAGGGGCTGAACACAGGGGGCATCCAAAATGTGCTTGCTGTGGGAAGAATGGCCTCAGGAAATCCTGACCCAAATCCTGCACACAGTGTGGGCAGATCTCACCTATCGTGTTAAAGGGTCCAATCATTTTTTGTTTTAACCTGAAGGATTTAAATTGAAGTAGCATAGGTATAACTTATGAAGTATTCAAACTAGCTTACTCTCTCTCGTTTTTTCATTTTTAATACTGTTAGCTGTTTTTTAATAACTGGCACTTAGATCACGTATAATCATTCTACTATACATGTCTCCGGAAAAAAAAAAAATTCTTTCTCCACGTAGCGAGGCAAGGAAGTCTTCGTGTTCCATCACCGCAGGCTGTTTGGCAGGAGTGGTCTGTTTAATGATCTCCCCCAGCTGTGCTCACTGAGTCAGTGAGCTCTGCATCTGCCTCTCCGTCTGCATGTTGTCTGGGCTGTGATCCATGCGAGGAGTGCAGATTAGTGGGGAGGATAAACAGCATCACTTCAATGAGAAGGGGGAGCCAGAGGCCTGTTTTTTATCTTATGATGGTGTGCAAGCTTCTCTCTAGCAACATAAGTTCACTTTTTATGTCTTTTCATAAGAGGGATATTTTTTTTCCAACAGAAGTTATAAGTGGGCAACATACAAAGCAAAGCTGGCACTTCATATTGAGGTACTCCAGACACCACCAGGTAAGAAATCGGATCATTAGTACTAGTTAAAATGTTTAACGTTCATAACCTTTGACTAGTAGTCCCACTTTCAGAAATTTATTCTTCAGAAATAAAAGCCTCGGCAGAAGTGAACATGCTTATGAGGGTATTTACTACAGCATTTTTTGTAGTGGCAAAAACCAACATGGAACAAAACAAAATAACCCCCCCCCCCCCACCAAATAAAAAACAAACGAAACAACCTGAATGTCCATCAACAGGGGAAATACTGAAGCAGCTATGATACACTGTGAGGTATCAGGCAGGTATAAGGAGACAATGAATTAGAATTAGACCTATTATCCTGAAGAGAAGTGATAAATGTCATTGTTTAATAAAGCACTCTGCTGAGTAACAGGTATAGGATGGTGAAAATTTCTGGAAAAAGTCCATTATGTGTATATGTGTAAGCTTTGGTTTGGCATACCCAAAGGCACAGAAGGCTGCATACTTTGTTCACACTGGTTACTGTGGGGAGATTACATTTTTTTTTAAATCCAAAATCTCTGAATTGTTTGACTTGTTACAACGAATATATTTTACTTTCCTAACAGAAACAAATCCAATAAAATAAATTCAATCATAAGGAAAAAGTTACAAGATAAAGCTGAGTTAACACCTCTGCCAAACAAACCAGAACAAAACCACTTAAAAATAACAGAACAAAAGAGGAAACTTCTGGTTTCTTTCGTTGCTTTTTCAAGGCAATAATGGCCATAAAATTTTCCATAAAGCAACTAGAAAAATGAAAACTCTTTCTTTTTGGATTTAATTTAAAAGGAAATAATGCAGATATAAAATTTTGGATTTATCTAATTTAGACGTATTTAGTTCATAACAATTAGCTTCTATTTGTAACCTTGAATAATATAACCGTTTAGATAAATCACTGTTTCGTTATTTTAAAAGTTTCTACTTATCAGAATCTGAGGGTCAGTGGGGGAAGCAGTTCTTCAGAAGTGGCAAAGACGACAAGAGATAATTCTCCCAGTTTCTTTCAGCCTAATTATGCTTATGTTCAGCTATTTTAAAAAGATTATTGATTAAATACCTTGCTAAAGGTAATGCCTCCACATGGTCTGAAATTCAAAAGGGATCAAAATGCTTACAGTGAAAACCAAGTTCCCTGGTCTCTCCTATCCAGTTCCTTCATAAAAGACAACCTTTGTACCACCTTTTCATACATCGCTGTACACTGCATTTGAAATTTAACACAAACAATAGCTAAAATAACACAAAAAGTATCCTGTATCTTGCATTTTTCATCTAATAATATCTTGGAGGTTGGTCCAAAGTAGGGGATAACAGGTCTCTCTCCTATTATCACACAATACTCCATTGTTATGGATGTACCACAATTTATTTAAGCAGTTCATTGACATTTTATTTCCAATATTCTATAGTAGAAATCCTTAATTCTAGAGCCCAAATGGGCCCTCAAAGCTCTGAATATTGTACCTTGAATTGTGTACACATGACTAATGGCTATTTTCTTTTTTTTTTTTCCTCACAGCTCCAGTCATTGAATTAATGGCTATTTTCAAGGCAGAGAAAAGACTCTCAGGCTACCTCAGATTCTCAGAGTTTGGTAGTCTGGAAAGGGTTAAGAACTTGCTGCCATAATTCTATTACAGACTGCTCTTGCTTCTACAGAAAAACAGAAAACAAAAAACACAGAGCATCTCAAGAAGAATCTCCTAAGACAAGACAAGAAGAATCTAAGACAAGAAAATGGCATTTTTGTCTACTTTTATTTGCAGTGATGGCATTTTTGTCTACTTATATTTGCAGTGTTTATTCTGTCTTCCCTCTACCCCCTCACACCAGCACCAGTTATTCTACACCTGCTGGTGAACAAGCAGAGGCCTCTTATACCTATACCCGCACCGTCTTCATTACCGGATTGAGAAAAACACTGATGATAAAGTAGTTTTCCACCCATTAACTGTCTCTAATAATATGCTTGTCATCACAATTAGTTTCACCATCCCTGGCTTGCTTTTCTGTCATTTCTTTCCCTTGAGTTCTGTTAATAGCAGAAATTGGCTGCTAAACTATTATTCTGGTCTGTGTAATGGGGCTGCCGGCAGAAACATTCTCCTTTTTCTGACAGCTGGGTATGATTTGTAAAGGTGTGAAGAAGAATTGCTAATACTTCTGGGCTCCATTACATTAACCTGGAAGGCATTCTACCCAAGAAATGAATCCAATATTAAATTGCCTGTTTTATGAGTTTTCCTTTAGTAATTTTTCTAATCTTTACAATGTTTTCATAGCTTCAGTATTTTCGGATCTCTATTTCCTGAGATTAATATGGCAACTTCATTTTACGAATGCTATTTTATTAGATTTTCTTTAATTTTGAGGTAAGAGAAAGGGAAGGGAAGACTTATTTGTAAGTTTCTCTTCTTTCTCCTGTGTTCCTCTCCCAGTTTCTGCCTGGTGTCTGGATGATTAGGGAAGGTTTCCCAGGACCATAAACCTTTACTTACAACGACAATGCTACCAAAATACCACCAAAAAGTCACAAACCCCAAATCAAAAAGCAAACAAAAACCCCTCCACAGGTCAAGGCATTCAGAGGTGATCCTGAAGGCCTTTGGAGGGCGTAAGCAGGGAGGCAACGAGGGCCAGTGTGCAGTATAGAAACTCCCCCTGGGTAGCCACAGTATGGAGTGTGATAGCCTTATCTGAGTGGGCTCAATTTAGGAGGCCACTGCAGTCATCAGAGTGTAAAGGCCGAAAGGGGGGCAGAACAGGGAAGGATGAAAAGGAGAGGCAGAGTCAAGAACTATTTGGAAGGTAAAACCAGCAGGAGTTGGTAACTAATGAGATGTGAAGGCAGAGAAGTAGCAATCATAAAACTACTACTTAATGATCATCATATTTCACACAACGTGATAGGGCTTTCCTATATGATCACATTAAACTCTTGCAATACCCTAGGTGAGGAGTAGTATTATGTCTTACAAATGAGGAAACAGAGGCACTGTGAGGTTAAGAAAATTGCCCAGCGTCACATAACAAATGTGGTAGACCCTGGCAGACTCCAAATCTGAACAGCTAGTCACTGCGTGACACGGTGAGAAGACTCAACGATGATCTCTGGGTTTCTCCAGGGAAGGCTGGTGTGTGTGATGGTGTCACTAGTGAGTTGCAAAATATAGGAAGAAAGACAGGTT
Source organism: Piliocolobus tephrosceles (assembly GCF_002776525.5). Taxonomy (NCBI): domain Eukaryota; kingdom Metazoa; phylum Chordata; class Mammalia; order Primates; family Cercopithecidae; genus Piliocolobus; species Piliocolobus tephrosceles. The sequence goes on along the minus strand of NC_045436.1, from coordinate 38,695,610 downwards.
TAGAAAGAACATAGTATTCAGCTCAGTATAACTCCATAGTCAAGAGCAATGGTTAAAGTCAGATAGCACAAGCAAATTACACACTTTGCTAAAAGACGCCCTAATAATTAAATGTTGTGCAATGAAGTGGTAGAAATCAAGAAACAGAAAAGGCTGAGTATGAAGCATGAGACTGTATTTATGTTGAAAGTATATTGTTGACCTTCCTTTTTGAAGATGACTATAATTATCTGCTAGATGATACAAAATAAATTCTCAGCAATTACTAGTCAAGTTGCCATCCCCATAGAAACTAGCAAGTTCTACAAAAGGTAATATTTCTCCAGCTTGCTGCTGTTGGGTTTATCTATCCCTGTCCTTCTCTGAATCTTGTTAATACCAAAAAGGTTTATATAAGAAAATGGTATTATCAAAGACTTGAAAAGTTTTTAAAGTGTTGCCTGGTTAAGGATTCATGAAAATATTGGGTAGCAACATTATACAGTGAAAAATAAACTAGACTTAGAATAAAAACACTAAGTTTGAATCCTGACTTGGATAATTGTTTTATGACACTGGGCAAACGATCCATAGATCTCTGTCAGTCTCACTGTCTTCATTTGCAAACTTAGGCAGTGATATCTCACAGAAGGTTGTTGCAATTATTAAACAAAATAACGTATGTCTCAGTATTTAGCAGAGCATTAGGTACACTGCAGAAGCTTAATATATTCAAATGTTTTTCCTTCCACCCTTTATGGACAAAAGCCATGTATGTCTTTTAGTTTATATGCTAAAATGCTGTGTGTCAGTTACAATGTTCTGTGCATGATGAATATTTAATAATGTGTATGTTTGCTTTCATTTTAAATACACCTGTGCTATGCAGAATTTGGTTTTGAAATCACAGAGCCTTTCGATTTTGATGCATGTTATTTTGATGCACGTTAAACATTTACACAGTGACAGTTAACCTTTTGAAAATTCTATTAAGTTTATATGTTCACAAATTCCACCCAAATAAGTAAACAGCAGTAAAATAAATCTTGTCAATGACAAGTAGAGCAGCTTAGTTTGACAAATCAAAGACAAGCTTTACCATCACACTCTCCAACGGAACAGTGAGAAGAAAGAAAACACACTCTCTACCTTCTGGGATATTTAATTGTACTGATCTTGGCAGCTAATTTACAACTGTTGTATTTTATTTACAAAATTTTTCACTCTCAAGGGAAGATGTTCTGTGAAGATTAAAGGAACAATTTTGCAACATGTGGCTGGGTCTTCATTCCGTACATTTTCAAGTTCTCCCCTGGAGCTGGCCCCTCACCCAGCACTCCCAGCTGAGGCCCATTTCATCTGAGGAGCCCCTCTAGGGCCAGGGCATGACTTCCCATCTATGAGAAGCCTCCTCTGCATCCTTCTATATGTTCCCTAACCTCCCTGGATCCTTTCAATGTGAAGCCTGAACTTCCAACTGTCAAGAGTAAGGGAAGCCAACCCCACAACCTACTATAGTTTAGCCCCTAGCCCCAGTCTGCTTACTTCTGGCTCATATCATAGTAATCGATGCATGTGTCTCCCACTTTCTGACTCCATCACCCCCATCCCGTATTTCCCCTTCCCTCTCTGTCTCCATTCCCCACTTAGCTCCATGTTTTGTGATCTCCCTGTTCATTCCTGTTTCTATACACACATGCATGTGCACATACTTGCACACACACATCTCAGTAACTTACATACTAGAAACTAAAACAGCAAGTGCCATTTAAAATACCCTATCATGAATTTAGATTTCCCTCCACTGCTGACTTTTCACTTACCTAGAACCATCTCTGAACCAACAGATTCTTCAGCCAGGTTCCCCGATAGGGTGGGCAAAACATCATCATCAAAGCTGATGAGATCGATGTCCCCCAAGGGCTTGCTCTGCAGAACTGGAACTGGGGGGTTGGCTGGGGGCCCTTCTCCCAGTGACTTGTATGCTTTGGCTTGTGATGCCCCTGCGAGTCGGGGAGGAACAGTGACAGGTTTCAGTGGAGCTGAAGGGTCGGTGGGATTTTCTGAGGAAACAGATTTCTTCAGCAGCAAAGGCCGCGGGGCAGGAGTTGGCACTTTCTTCCCACCATCAGAGCTCTCAGCCAGGGGCCCTCTTCCCGGAATCTCAGGATTAACACTTCGTATAAGGCCAGGGTTTGGTTTCTTTGGCAATTCAGGTTTGGTTACTGGGATGCTTCCTGCTTCTTGCAGGGGAGGGCATGGGGTGAGTCCTTCCTTGGAGGTCACCTTGAGTCTGTTCTCAGTCCCAGAGTCCCACTCTCCAGAAGCTCTGTTAGCAGCTGGTTTGGGAGCTACAGAAGGTTTCCCTGAGGAAACAGTAGGCTTTGGAGGAAGTGAACGTGGAGTAATTTCCGGTTTCTTGGGCAGTCCTGAGGTTTCTATATTTGCCTGACCCTCAAACACTTTAATTCTGGAAACAATACTATTTTGGCTTTGCTCCGTGTTCATAATGTTCATCACTGTCTGACTGTCTGAGGTGCTAGCGTTGTCCAGCAGAGACTGGGGCCGGCCTGGGGATGACTCCTCTCCTGTGGCTGCTGGGCTGATTTTCTGGTGACTTTGCTCTTTAATGTGAGAATCTCTGAGTATTGGTCTGAGGTTGCTTTTTGATCTTGGTTTTGGCACTGGACATCTTGTAGCACTGGGGTTTTCTGGACAATTCTGTTCTTCAGAAATATCAAAGACTATTAAAGGTGCCACATTTGTTGGAAGATTGCCAGATGAGACTGTTGGGAAAGGCTGAAGAGGCTTGAGAGGTGCCTGTAGTGCTGATGAGACCAAAACAAAACCAAAACAAATAAATACAAGCCGTAATGTTAACAATTTATAAGATAAAAACATAGAAGATACACAGATATAAAATTACATACATGGAATATCAAGAGACTTTGGTTTCTTTAATTAGTTAAAAGTGATTCAAAAATGGAAATGTTTATTCTGTTTCCTGTAGGAGTGCTCTTCATATAACACATTTTTTTTTTTTTTTTTTTTTTGAGACAGGGTCTTGCTCTGTTGCCCTGGCTGGTGTACAGTGGCTCTAACGCAGCTCACTGCAGCCTCACCCTCCAGTGCTCAAATGATCCACTCACTTCGGCTGCCCTAGTAGCTGGGACTACAGGCACACACCACCACACTCAGCGAATTTTTCCATTTTTTTTTTGTAGAGATGGGGTTTCACCGTGTTGCCCAGGCTGGTCTCTTTTTTTTTTTTTTTTTGAGACTGTGTTTCGCTCTTGTTGCCTAGGCTAGAGTGCAGTGGCGCGATCTCGGCTCACCTAAACCTCCACCTCCTGGTTTCAAGTGATTCTCCTGCCTCAGCCCTCCTGAGTAGCAGGGATTACAGGCGTGCGCCACCATGTCTGGCTAATTTTGTATTTTTAGTAGAGACGGGGTTTCTCCATGTTGATCAGGCTGGTCTCGAACTCCCGACCTCAGATGATCCGCCTGCCTTGGCCTCCCAAAGTGCTGGGATTACAGGCGTGAGCCACTGCGCCTGGCCATCAGGCTAGTCTCAAACTCCTGTGCTCAAGGAATCCACCCACCTTAGTCTCCCAAAGTGCTGGGATTGAGCCACATGAGCCACTGTGCAACACTTTAAAAAAGCCTAACAGGACAACCACCCTTAGCATCCTATCAAGTATAAGTTGCTAAATATAAGATACTTCTCAGTGGAAATGAATGGAATCAGCGGTAATACCCACCATGAATTATACAGATAATGTTTTTGTGATATAAACTAGGGTAAGCACAAGAGATTGGGGCTGCAGTTTGTACGAATGGTCTATTATAATAATCACCACATACCCAAAAAAAGCAAGTGCACAGTGATCACACTGACTGGGCAGCAGAGCTCAATGAATTATGCACAAATTGCAAATTATTTTAAAGGCTGGACGCCTACAGATCACTTCCCTAGAACTAGGTCAGAGTTAGGGAAGACAAATTACTTGCATTACTTTGAGGCAGATCGTTGTCTACTTCTGAAAAGTCAGTCTGAGTTGCAGAAGTAATAGTGTGCCTTGGAGTAGCAGCAGCATTATTATTATTTGTAGTATTAACTTGAACTTGGTTGATTTCTTTTATAACTTGTTCATAAGATGGTGGGAGCTGAAAAGTAAAGAATGAAGATTTTAGACATCTAAGGGCAATAGCCAAGGTGTTGACAGTCTCACTGTTCTTAGCTTCGAATTTCATTTAAAAAATAAAATGCAAAGAGATAATGTAATGTTTATTCACCTCAGCAGGAACCAGCTCATTAGGCCTCCAAGAGCCTGCTGCAGATGATGTAGGAAATCCCAATCCTGGGGGTGGGGTTCCTGGAAACCACGAGGCTGGCCTCAGCGGCTCAGCTGCCACAATGGTGATCTCTGGACGCCTAGTGGACAGAAGCCTCAGTGAGGTTTTGCAGGATGGTAACAAGCTACTGTCTATCTGTAAATGTCCAAAGATTCATGAAAACCACCACCACCCAAAAAGTTATGAGAACTAACACAGTCACAGAAATGACCCGTCTGGCCTAGGCTGTCTCTGACAGTACACCCAGACAGGCTTCAAGGGAGCAAGTGACAATCATCCTCTATGACTTTGGCCTCAAAAAGTTAGAGCTGGACCCTGGGCACACTTGGCTCTGCCTTGGTTGATAAAAACTAAGTAAGGGCCTATACAATCTCTTCAATCCAGAGCTATCTAGCCTTAGGGCAGACATAGAGCATAAGGTATAAAAGCCCACCAGTCAAATGGAATTGTTTTTCTGTTGTTATTATTGTTATTATTTGAGACAGAGTCTCACTCTGTTGCCCAGGCTGGAGTGCAGTGATGTGATCTCGATCTTGGCTCCCCGCAACCTCCACCTCTCAGGTTCAAGCAATTCTCGTACCTCAGCCTCCCGAGCAGCTGGGATTACAGAAGTGCACCACCATACACGGCTAATTTTTGTATTTTTAGTAGAGATAGAGTTCCACCATATTGGCCAGGCTGGTCTCGAACTCTTGACCTCAAGCAATCTGCCCACCTCAGCCTCCCAAAGTGCTGAGATTAGAGGCGTGAGCCACCATGCCCAGCTTGGTTTTCTGTTATTACAAAGCGCATACTCTGAAATGAAAATTACTATTTAAAAAGAATATCTTCTTCTGCCTTACTTCATCTCTGTTACAATTCACAGTTATGTTTAAGTGTTTTGGGTTTACATGTTCACTTCTAGACTTTGATATGTGTCTCTGGGTTCATGGTCAGTTTTGTATATGATTTGATGATTAATCTTTAATAGTGGAGAGCTGTAGTGATTTAGTATGGCTCCTTTTATCTTTTTCTTCATCTGATTTTACCTTCTCATGTTTAAAGTAATTAATTAATTTTGCAGAGACAGGGCCTCGCTCTGTTGCCCAGGTTGGAGTGCAGTGGCGCAATCACAGCTCACTGCAGCCTCAAGCTCCCCTCTCCTCAGCTTCCTGAGTAGCTGGGACTACATGCACATGCCACCATGCCTGGTTAATTTTTAAAATTTTTTTGTAGAAATGAGGGCTCGCTATCTTGCCCAGGCTAGTTTCGAACTCCTGGCCTCAAACAATCCTTCCAAAGTGTTGGGATTAAAGGTGTAAGGCACTGTGCCTGGAGCATGTTTACATTTTCTCTTCAACCTGATTTCCTAACAAACACCAACTGTGTGACCCTGAACAAATCAATCAACAGTTTTGATTGGAAAACTCAGTTTTCTCACGGGACATATATGGATGATAATACCTGCTCTGCCTTTCTCTAGCACTCTATGGAAAATAAAAACAAAAAAGCACTGTCATTATCAAAATTATATATTATATACACACTCATGCTACATTGTGAAACAGTAGAAGCTGATCATTGATTAAATTTGAACTGCACTCCCTAAGAACCTCTGCTTACAGCTTTTGTCTAAACAGTAAGAGTTATTAGTTAATAAATGTTAAGCATCGTATGTACATTAATTCTTATGACAACCTTGTGATGTAGGTATGATTAGCACCATTTTAAAGATGGGATAAAGGAGCTAGCGAGATTAAGCAGCTTGTCATCCAAGGTCATATGGTAGAAAGTGGTGGTCAGGATTTGAACTTGGTTCTGACTCAAAAGTCCTTGTCCTTCATTATTCTATACCATACTGTAAGAAATTTGACAGCAGGGACCATGACTTATAAAAACCTCTCTATCTGATTGAATGTCATGATGTAATGTAAATAAAAAAGAATCTATCCATCCATTTAGCCATTTGTCCACTTCTCCCATTCTTTTATTTGTCCATCCATCCTTCCATCCATTCTATTGTCCATCTGTCCACTGGTCCTTCCTTCTATCTACCCAAATATTATCTCTTCTTCCTTCTCTTTTCCCTTCCTTTTTCCAAAAAGCCGTCCAGCCTTTATTCATCGTGCCTATCTCCTCTTTTCCTTTCTTTATCCTTTCATTCAATTTTCTATCCTGTCATCCATCCATTCGGTTAGGCAACAAAGTACTACTATGTAGCATGAGGTACAAAGCATTTCTCTGAAGCAGTTACAATGCTTTACATGTAGCAGTTGTTTAACAAACATTTAAAAAACAACTTCAGTAAATAATTACACTCAACATTTTCAAGTCTGTATCACTCATTCTCTCAAGCAAAATCATCTTTCAAACTTATAAATTAATTCAGGAGATATAACGATGAAACAGAATATAAGAATACATTGCTTATGAAAGCAAAATATTTAACTTGCTACCTGATAACACACTTTTATTTCAGTTATTAGCCTAATATATGTCCTCCATTATAAATATAACCATACCTTCTATCTCGATGAAGTTCACTCTGAATAGAAGTCCGAGAAGCTGTTGAAGAAGGAATAAACTGGTATAGTACAAAATGAGTACGTTCGGTAAGGGTTTAAATTTTTACAGATTACACAATTGGAAAAAGCTTATACTTGACATCATATAGAATGTATGAATTTTAATATCCTTAAATAAAAAAGTAAATCAAAATGATTATTTTACTGGCATGAAGTTAATTATGGTTATATATTGGAGATCACATAATATATAGATTTCAAAAACTCCCCAAAGAACATTCTGTAGTTGTGCAAATAATTTGAAGAATGAACAGAGAAAAGAAGACACCTATTAAACATAAATTGCATGGTTGGAGCATTAAGATGATGACATGAAGTAACAACGGGCAGAAAAAATTTTAAATGTCTATTCCAATCTATATGACTATGCTTTTGTGATGTTTGTTTATAAATGTATTGTAGAATGAAACTGGTCAAATTTTCATTTTTAGTCTAACTTATCTGAAATTTTATAACCTTTTTTATAACCTGTTTTATTATTTATTTTGAGACAGCAACTCTGTTGCTCAGGCTGGAGTGCAGTGGCATGATGTTCAGGGCTCAATGCAGCCTCAAGTTCCCAGGCTCAAGTGATCCTCCTGCCTCAGTCTCCTAAGTAGCTGGGACTACAGGCACATGACACCATGCCCAGGTAATTTTTTGTATGTTGTGTAGAGATGAGGTGCCGCCATGTTGCTGGTCTCAAACTCCTGGGTTCAAGCGATCCTCCTGCCTGGGCTTCCCAAAGTGCTGGGATTACAGGCATGAGCCACTATGCCTAGCCTTTTATTATTTAAATTAAGATATAATAATATATGTAAAAGGTGTTCAAATCACTTTTATAAATGTGTTTATAGCATATATTATATATGCAGCACTGACTTTTTCCTTAAGTCTCAAACTCAAGTCCTTAAGCTTGATAGTTAAATTTTTCCCCAAATTTTACTTCATAAAGTAAACCAAGTCTTAATCAGATAATCTGGAACATATCTCATATGTGGTCATTTTTCTTTTCTTTTCTTTTTTTTTTTTTTTTTTGAGACAGAGTCTCGCTCTGTCACCCAGGCTGGAGTCCAGTTGCATGATCTTGGCTCACTGCAAGCTCTGCCTCCGGGTTCATGTCATTCTCCTGCCTCAGCCTCCCGAGTAGCTGGGACTACAGGCAACTGCCACCATGCCTGGTTAATTTTTTTGTATTTTTAGTAGATACGGGGTTTCACCATGTTAGCCAGGATGGTCTTGATCTCCTGACCTTGTGATCCACCCGCCTCGGCCTCCCAAAGTGCTGGGATTACAGATGTGAGCCACTGTGCCCGGCCCATATGGAATCATTTTTTATGTAATAGAGACTACTATCTCTATTTTTCAAGGAACATATTCTAAAGATCTCTTTGGGGAAAAAAAATCTTCAAATACTATACTGTAAAGATTTGTGCACAAAGGAAATTTGTTTCAGATATAAAATATTTTAACCACTTGCTTTCATATCTCTGTAATACTCAACTTGTTCAATTCTTCCTATTTGAAAAGATTGGAAGTATAGATCTTCCCCCTCTCCTATTAACTTCTGCTTCTCTCTGAACAAGGAGGCTGTCAAAACTGGGGGAGGCAGGGGTGGAAGTGGAAGGTGGGAATGAAATTTAGGCCGGATTGGAGCCGTGACAGGTAAACCTCTGCTGGGTTGGCAAAGCAAACCTCTAATATCTGAAACCAAAACCCTGGGTCTCTACTTGGAGGATGTCCTCATATTCATACCATCAACTGGTTTGACTGACCATTAACATTTTTTTTTTTTTTGAGACAGAGTCTCGCTCTGTCGCCCAGGCTGGAGTGCGGTGGCGCGATCTCGGCTCACTGCAAGCTCCGCCTCCCGGGTTCACGCCATTCTCCTGCCTCAGCCTCCCGAGTAGCTGGGACTACAGGCGCCCGCCACTATGCCCAGCTAATTTTTTTTTGTATTTTTAGTAGAGACGGGGTTTCACCGTGTTAACGAGGATGGTCTTGATCTGCTGACCTCGTGATCCGCCCGTCTCAGCCTCCCAAAGTGTTGGGATTACAGGCCTGAGCCACCGCGCCCGGCCCGTTAACATTTTTATTAGGAGCTAAACCAAGCTGACAGGGAGGCATCGTGTGTCTAACTGGTAAGAATGGTTTTATTAAGTCAGAGGCCCACTCAAGTTTGCTACAATCACATCACCACCATCACTAACGCTGAAATCAGCAGGGATAACACTTTTGAAGACGACATGTTATCGTCACAAACATACCTCTTCCACGGGGCATTTTTGCTGTGTACTATTCATGAGTGCTAAGGGAAAAAAAGAAGGGGTTATAGAAGAGGAAAGGAAGAGCAAAGAGTGAACCTAGTTGTCTAATCTTTAAAAGGAATTCAGGAGCATGACTGTCTTGCCATACCACTGATTACCCCTGCTATGCACACTTAAATGGAAAAGGAAAGTTGATGATCCACAGCTTCAGAGAGTAAAGAAATATTGCTGCAAAGATTTGTCTGTGCAGACCAGGATATCCACATACATAACCAATCGAAAAACCAGCTGGTAGGTTTTTTTTTTTTTTTTTTTTTTGAGACAAAGTCTCACTCTGTCACCTAGGCTGCAGTGCAGTGGCGCAATATTGGCTCATTGCAGCCTCGACTTCCCTGGCTCAAGCAATCTTCCTTCCTCAGCCCCCCTGAGCAGCCAGGACTACAGGCATGCACCACTACACCTGGCTACTTTTTGTGTTTTTTGTAGAAACGGGGTTTTGCTATGTTGTCCAGGCTGGTCTTGACTTCCTGACCTCAAGTGATCCGCCCACCTTGGCCTCCTAAAGTGCTAGGATTACAGGCATGAGCCACTGTGCCTGGCCTGTCTGCAGTTTTTAACAACAGTTTTACAAAATCTACAAACTATTTTGCAAAATCAGTTTGCTACTTCAATAAGGATTGATTTTAAAGTATGGATAGTACTTAAAAGGTAATTCAGTAGTCAATTTACGTTGTTTCAAATCAGCAATTTTAACTTGATTCTGCTGGTTCACACCAGAGGTCATTCGTAGCAGGCCCCCTGGCAGCAGAGTGGCACTGCTGCTGCAGAACACAGAGGGGTCTTGCAGTCGTACTTACAGATCTCCTTCTGCACATCCTTTGAGAATCACTGCTTTCCCCTCTCCCTCTCTGATTTTTTTCACATTCACTCATCTATGAAATCTTTCTTTTCTCTCTTGATCCTTCTGGAAAAACTGACACCTTCTGTCAGTGCTGAACAAGATTAATAGCTACAAACACTTTCAGTTTTTACCGCAGATTTTCATGTGTTGTCTTACGCTCTTTCTGCTAATTTCTCAACTATCCAGTTATATATCTCATTTTCACTTCCTCAGATAAAACAAATTTGCTGTAGTTGCCCAGGAAAATCGAATTTGCCAGAGTGCCCATATAGACAAGCATGTCCCATTTTACCTTTCTGCCACAAGCTGCTAGTCTTGTACGTTTTGGGTTAATGCCACAGAATAAAGGTAGTATTTTCAGTAGAAGTTTTCCTATTATTTCACAGAATTATTTTCAAACTCTTCTTTTTTTTTTTGAAATGGGGTCTCACTCTGTCGCCCACACTGGAGTGCAGTGGCGCGACCTCGGCTAACTGGAACCTTCACCTTCCAGATTCAAGTGATTCTCCTGCCTCATCCTCCCTAGTAGCTGGGATTACAGGTGTCCACTACCGCGCTGGGTTCATTTTTGCATTTTTAGTAGAGATGGGGTTTCACCATGTTGGCCAGACTGGTCTCAAATTCCTGACCTCAGGTGATCCGCCCGCCTCAGCCTCCCAAAGTGCTAGGATTATAGGTAGGAGCCACTGTGCTCGGCCTATTGTCAAACTTTTCTAGTTCAAGTGGTTAAATTCTAAACACAAAATATATTCATGTTAGAGTTGAGATGTAGATGTGCAGTATCACCATCAATAAAGAATCTTCTCGAATTCCAGCAGGATCTCAAGCCTGGAAAGGCCCTTAGCGATCAACCTACTCAAACTTCACAGAGGAGGAGACTGAGATACAGAGGGGTTAAATGAATTATCCCAGGTCCAACAGCCCTTTAGGAGCAAGGCTAGGAGTGGTTTGTTTCTTGAAGCAGTTTAACTCTATGTGGAGCCAGGAGAGTGGGATGCTAGCTAGTCTTGATCTAAATAATTCAAAATTATCAATTAAATGATACCAGAAGAAATAAACACATAGAAAGATTATTAATTATACATACCCTTGCCATAGAACTATGAATGAATGATCAATGATCTATGAATGAAAGATCAATGAAAATCACAATAATATAAGAAACTTACTGACTACATTTGTTTGGGACAGGGTATGAGAGTTAGATGCATTTGACATGATAATAAGAACGTCTGTGGAGTGGAAAGCTGAATGGCCTTGAAGTCAGGAAGCCAGGTTCATATCTCAGCTCTACCTTGTGAAGCCACTTAACCTTTCAGAGACTCAGTTTCACTACCACATGTAAAATGGGTCAACACCTACCATGCAGAGTGCTATTCTATAATGTATGGAAACAGTGCCTGACTTATGGTAGGTAAGCAATATTAACTAAGTCTGAATTTCAGAAAATAATTTTCTCTTAAAAAGTTAATGAAAGGAAGAACGTAAAATTCTAGATGTATCCAATTAGGATACATCAAAACATTTTACCAAAAATATTCAGGACTCATAAGAATACATGCAAAGAAAAGGACCCCAATGCTTGACTGGAACCAGAATGATTATGAAATAAGTTGAACTACAACCAGTTAAGGAATATCACTTTAAAATGGGATAAAGTCTTTCTGCTTGCCAGGGTTAGATGACTGAGTATGGGATAGTAACATATACATTTTAATGGGCTGGCTGGGATAAAAATTATTTACAGCTTTTTCTTATAGAATAGGCAAAAAGAAGAAAACAAAAGGAAAAGGCACAATTGTTCCTCATTCTGTATTTATATGTTTTCATGAAAGGATCTGTTTGGCCTTCCTGCCTAAACATCAGGAATACAAGTTTACTTTAGGGTTTACAAAGTGACTGACAGAAGAATTAAAAGACAACTGAGTTAAAAACCAAAAAACACCAGCTACTTCAAAGCAAGGGTTTTCCCTTTGTTTCACAGCCTCCTTCCTCTCTCTGCCAGGGCCCTGTCTTCATCGTTTTCTCTTCTTTCATGGCTCCAGTCTGATCCCTCCACTGACTGTTTCCCCGCTGCCTACAAATGTCTTCATGCTTCCTCATCCTAAGCATGGTCAGATCTCCTCTTTCCTTAATTCTGCCTCCTTCTCAAACTACAGCCCATATCTTTCCTGTTCACCACCAAATTTCATACAAGAGTAGGCTACCCTAGCCGTCCCAACTTCCACATATTCTATTCATGGTTGAAACTGAAGTGTGGCTTCCAACTTCAATATTTCCTGAAACTGCTCTCTCATGGGTCTGCACTGACCTCCTAAGTGCCAGACACAATAACCTGTTCTCAGCACCTTTTGCTTGGCCTGGCTGTAGTACTAAGACCTACTGTTGATTAGCCTGTTCCTTTTAAAATCGCCTTTGACCTCTAAAACACAGCTGTCTCTTGTTATTTATTTATGTATGTATGTATTTATTTATTTACTCTGACCATCCCTTTTCAGCTTTTATTGCCCATGTCTTAGCTGCGCCTTGCACAGCATAGGGGTCTCTAGGTGAGCAAGATCCATCTTGGGGGATCCATGGGAAGTCAGGTACAGGCTGTGATTCCCTAACAAAAAAGTCCTGAAATCCAAGGGAGTTAAGGTAAGAAGCCAGGGAACAAAGGCAGGAGCCCTATGACTCAGTGAAAGGAGGCCTTTTACAGCAGGGCTGGGGTCATTGGTTCATGCATTTTTGCCTTACGCCCCTTGAAGGCATAGCTTGTCCTCAGATGTCAGTGTCTCCAAGGTTCTATCCCTTCTCATCTTTCTTATCCTGTGTACTTTCTCCCTACATGTTTGGCTACTTCCAGGATTTTGCTTATATCCGTGATTACTCTAAGTTATAAATCCAGCCAATAAATTCTTACCTAAGTTCTAGACCCTAATTTTGTATTTAAATTATCTCTCTGCCTGTCATCGCCTACCACCCCCAACCCAAGGGTTATAAGGCATGAAAGGCTATCAAGAATTTTTCATTTTTATATCTGAATTCTTTTCATCCTATACCATAGCATTCCACATATTTATAGTTCACCAATAAAGCAAAAAAACGGAGTGGGGAAACATGGCATATTTTTCTGTATTGTCACCTTGTAAAATTTTCACTGGAATTGTTCAAATGCATGTTCTTCATGACCTGTGAATATCCTAAATTAATAGTTATTATTATTATAATATTGGACCATGCCCGGTCCAATATTACAAATTATGGACTGGGCATGGTGGCTCATGCCTGTAATCCTAGCACTTTGGGGGGCCAAGGTGGACAAATCACTTGAGGTCAGGAGACCAGCCTGACCAATGTGGTGAAACCCCATCTCTACTAAAAATACAAAAATTAGCCGGGCATGGTGGTGGGTGCCTGTATCCCAGCTACTCAAGAGGCTGAGGCAGGAGAATTGCTTGAGCCTAGGAGGTAGAGGTTGCAGTGAGCCGAGATCGCGCCACTGCAGTCCAGCCTGGGTGACAGTGAGAGACTCTGTCTCGGGGGAAGAAAAAAAAAAATCAAATTATGCTTCCAAAAATAGGGCACATTCTCCTCAGGGTGGTAACCTCAGCTCAAATAATGTGAAGAACATCTAAAATCCTATCTTTATCCTTTTCTAACACAGGCAATCCATGTTCTATTTTTAAAGAGACCTTTCCAGAGCCTTTTATTTAAAAAAGTGTTAAAATACCACACTAATAGCAAGTTTTGAAGTTTTAACCAAGAGATAAGGACAGAAAATAGAAATGTTCCTTTCTGATGGGAATTCTACTCTTAGCACTTCTATCTTGATGTGGTAGTATAAGCCCATCTTTATAGGCACTTATACAGTTAAAAAATAAATTGTGAAGAGTACCTGTAGAAACAAATGAACCACAAGGATTAACATTTCTTTTTTCTTTTCTTCTCTTTTTTTTTTTTTGGTTTTTTTTGAGACAGTTTCGCTCTTGTTGCCCAGGCTGTGAGTGCAGTGGCGCGATCTTGGCTCACTGCAACCTCTGCCTCCTGGATTCAAGTGATTCTCCTGCCTCAGCCTCCCGAGTAGCTGGGATTACAGGCATGTGCCACCATGTCCAGCTAATTTTTGTATTTTTAGTAGACAGGGTTTCACCATGTTGGTTGGGATGGTCTTGAACTCCTGACCTCAGGTGATCCACCTGCCTTGGCCCCCAAAAAGGTGCTGGGATTACAGGAGTGAGCCACCGTACCCAGCCAGGGTTTAATATTTCTTAAACCTGTAAGATATCTCTAACTCTAGAAAATAGTTACATAAAATTTATATTAGATCACAGAAACTAACTGGATAGGCAAATTAAAAAAATAAAAAAACAGATTTATACTATCACATTTGGGATTAAGAAAAAAAAACCCAGCTTTGTTCTGTAAGAGAAAAACACAGTTCTGAGAAACTGGCTTATCAATAAATATAAGCTGAAAAGTAGCTGTTTGTCTGAAATGCTTTAATACTTCTTAGGAGAAGCTACTCTTGGGTTCTTTGTAGATTTGTCAAATACAATCACCTGCTGGAAATCTAAATCATCACTTAAAATTATCACAGAGGAAAATATAGAGAAGGAAAAAACAAACTTACATCTCTTGATTACTGCTCTAATGGATGACAAGGGTCCTTGGCTAGAAAAAGAAAGAAAACTTATTATACATTCATTAATCCTTTTGAGAAGAGTCATTCATAAGGTCGAGTCATTTCTGGGACTCAATATGGTGCCAAGCCACAAGTTTGATACATTATTTACTGGCCTATCCTCTTTACAAATCAAAAATTAAGGAAATTTAAAAAATTACCTTTAATTTGTTTTATGGGAAATATATTTGCAGTGTAAGTAAAATTTTGCCTTAAAATTGCTTTCGTAGCTGCTTACGTATCTTCCAGTGAAAACCTGGATACCACTCGTAATTCGACAGCATTACATCGTGCTCAAAATAACGTTATTCCTTATAGCTCTTTTGTGTTTGACACTGAAATTCCTGTCTTCACATATCACATCAAAGTACATAATCTATATAGTCAGTTTGACCTAAGGACCAACAGCATTTCTTCTTAAGATCAGAATTTAAAACATCACCACCTAAAAATAAAATAATCTTGTGAGACTTTCCCCTCTCCCTCCCAGACTCCCTGTCTCCCACTCCCACTTCTTTCTCTCCCTTTCTCCCCTCCTATCCAACACCCTGCTTCCTCTCTTGCTCTTCTGCCTTTCACCAGGGGATGACATGGCAACACGAAGACCCTCTCCAGATACCAGCCTCTCAATCTTGGAATTCCCAGCCTCCATACCCATGAGCCAATACATTTCTGTTCATTATAAATTACCCATTTTGTGGTATTATAGAAACACAAAATTGACTAAAACAATACTATTGTGCTATACAGGGGGAAAGATTAAGATCTAGGAGGTCTCTGATGCCATAAAGAGAGGACTGTAATATAAAGATACAACTGTTTACAGTAATACTGATTTTTAAAAGAGTGCTTGAAGGCTTTCTGTAAAACAGCTACTTGAAAAAAAGGATTGGTATAAGGTACAGGTGGAATGTCCCTCATCCAAAATGCTTGGAACCAGAATTATTTAGGATTTCTTTTTATTTTGGAATATTTGCATTATATACTTACCAGTTAAGTATCCTTAATCCAAAAATCTGAAATCTGAAATGATCTAATGAGCACTTCCTTTGAACATTATGTTACTGCTCAAAAAATTTCAAATTTTGAAGCATTCTGGATTTTGGATTAGGGATACTCAATCTGTAATACAGAAAGGGTAACAGCCCTCTTAGTGAATACATCACAATCTCCTTGCTCACTACCACTGATTTGGCAGGGATAATATTATGAATTTAAAACATCCTTTGTTTCTTTTGTTGAGAAGGAAGATGTACTGATATGGATGGAACATGGAAGGTGTTACGGGTTGAACATATCCTCCCTCAAAAAGAAATGTTGGTGTCCTTACCGGTAGGACTTCAGAATGTGATCTTACTTGAAAATAGAGTCATTACAGATGTAAATAGTTAAGATAAGGTCATAATGGAGTTGGATGGGCCCCAATCCAACTTAACTGGTTCCTCAGAAGATGGTCACCTGAAGAGCCAAACCAAGGTACATCAAAGACTGTACCTTATGCTGGTCAACCTCCATAAGCTAATAAGCAAGGAAGAATTCGCCTATGAGTTTCAGAGGGGGCATAGCCCTGCTGACACCTGATTTCAGACTTCAAGCTTCCAAGACTGTGAGATGGAGTCTCGCTCTGTTGCTCAGGCTGGAGTACGGTGGCACAATCTCGGCTCACTGTAAGCTCCGCCTCCTGGATTCACATCATTCTCCCGCCTCAGCCTCCCGAGTAGCTGGGACTACAGGTGCCCGCCACCACACCTGGCTAATTTTTGGTATTTTTAGTAGAGACGGGGTTTCACCAGGTTAGCCAGAATGGTCTCGATCTCCTGACCTCGTGATCCGCCTGCCTTGGCCTCCTGAAATGCTGGAATTACACCCGTGAGCCACTGCGCCCGGCCTAAAGGCATTCAGTTTTATAAGGGAAGCAGAGCATAAAAGTTTGGCAAATTTGCAGCCTGACAATGTGATAAAAGAGAAAATCCCATTTTCTGAGGAGAAATTCGAACCAGCTGCAGAAATTTGCATAAGTAACAAAGAGTCAAATGTTAATCCCCAAGACACTATGGGGAGAATGTCTCCAGGGCATGTCACAGGTCTTCATGGGGTTCCTGCCATCATAGGCCCTGAGACCTAGGAGAAAAAAATGGTTTCATGGGCTGGGCCCAGGGTCCCTCTGCTGTGTGCAGTCTAGGGACTTGGTGCCCTGCCTCTCAGCTACTCCAGCTGTGGCTGAAAGGGGCCAACATAGAGCTTGGACTGTAGCTTCAGAGGGTGCAAGCCCCAAGCCTTGGCAGCTTCCATGTGGTGTTGAGCGTGCAAGTGCACAGAAGTCAAGAATTGAGTTTGGGAACCTCCACTTAGATTTCAGGGGATTTATGGAAACACCTGGATGTCCAGGCAGAAGTTTGCTGCAGGGGTGGGGCTCTCAAGGAGAACCTATGGTAGGGCAGCGCAGAAGGGAAATGTGGGGTCAGAGCCCAACACAGAGTTCCTACTAGGGCACTGCCTAGTGGAGTTGGGAGAAGAGGGCCACCGTCCTCCAGATCCCAGAACAGTAGATCCACTGACAGCTTGCACTGTGCTCCTGGAAAAGCTGCAGACACTCAATGCCAGCCATGAAAGCAGCTGGGAGGGTGGCGATACCCTGCAAAGCCACAGGGGTGGAGCTGCCCAAAACCATGGGAACACACCTCTTGCATCAGCATGACTTAGATGTGAGTCAAAGGAGATAATTTTGGAGCTTCAAGATCATTTTTGAACTTTAACATTTGACCTGTCCCACTGGATTTCAGACTTGCATGGGGCTTGTAGCCCCTTGCTTTGGCCAATTTCTCCCATTTGGAATGGCTATATTTACCCAATGCCTGTACGCACATTGTATCTAGGAAGTAACTAACTTGCTTTTGATTTTACAGGCTCATAGGTGGAAGGGACATGCCGTGTCTCAGATGAGACACTGGACTATGGACTTCTGAGTTAATAGTGAAATGAATTAAGACTTTGGGGGACTCTTATGAAGGCATGATTGGTTTTAAAATGTGAGGACATGACATTTGGGAGGGGCCGGGGTGACATGATATGGTTTGGCTGTGTCCCCACCCAAATCTCATCTTGAATTTTAACTGCCACAATTCCCATGTGTCATGGGAGGAACTTGGTGGGAGGTGATTGAATTATGGGGGTGGGTCTTTCCTGTACTGTTCTCGTGATAGTGAACAAGCCTGGAAGATCTGCTGGTTTTAAAAAGAGGTGTTCTCCTGCACAAGGCACATAAGTAGAAAGCATGATATATCCACTGGGGCAGTACAACTGCTGGAAGAGTAGGGAATCTGTTCTCATTTATTTATTTATTTATTTATTTATTTATTTTTTGAGACACAGTCTCGCTCTGTCACCCAGGCTGGAGTGCAGTGGTGCCATCTCAGCTCACTGCAAGCTCTGCCTCCTGGGTTCATGCCATTCTCCTGCCTCAGTCTCCCCAGCAGCTAGGACCACAGGCGCCTGCCACCACGCCCGGCTTATTTTTTTGTATTTTTTAGTAGAGACGGGGTTTCACCATGTTAGCCAGGATGGTCTCGATCTCCTGACCTCGTGATCTGCCCACCTCAGCCTCCTAAAGTGCTGGGATTACAGGCGTGAGCCATCGCGCCCAGCAAGAGTACAGAATATGTAGTCAGTTAGAGGTGTTTTCTTATTTGTGTGAGCTGGCCAATTTACTTACTTGCTGGAATTGTTTCCTTATCTGTAATATGAGGATACTAGTGCCTATCTTTTGGCTTGTTGCTAAGACTGAATAAGAAAACTCTGTGAAATATATATCACAGTACTGGGCACATATTAAAGTCTCAAGATATGTTAAATTTCCTACCCTATTTTCCAATATAAACATTTCTGTGGTTCACAATATATATGGCTGAAATTTTTGGGACTATCCTGCCATCACCAGTGAGTTAACCTATAGTTATTATAACCCTACCTTATACATTTAAATGATCTGCATTTCTGCAGAATTATTATTTACCATTTACAATCATTCTGAGTTTCACAACACATACTTCTCATATACCCAATCTCCTATGAAGCCAAAGCAATAACAAAACCAAGAGAACAAAACAAACCTACAAGCTTTTGTGAACACTGTATTTCCCCCATTGAAAACACAGACCTCTGTTCCTTTAGGTCATCCTTCTCAGGATGTTTCCCAGAAAATGGGCATGCTGATCAAGTAGCTATGTATATTTAGTTTCATATTTAACTCTATTAAAAAAGAAATTCCACAAAAAAGTTCAAAGATCTTGGAAAAGACTTTCACTTATGTTATTTATAACTACAGCCAGTTTAAAAATCAGAATATGTTGCCCCGTCCTTCTCAATTTTTCTTCTTCTTTTTTTTAATCACACATTCCTGTCTTGACTCTCTAATTAGGCTGCAAGCTTCTCAAGGAGAAAGAATGTATCACATGTGCCCACTACTGGACTAATGTGAACTCAACTCTGCTCACAGAGAGAAAGAAATATTACAATTTACATAGTACTAGTTATTCCATCCACCGATAATCCACTTAATAAGCAAATCCCCAGGGATAATTTTGCTGCAGTTTTGTTTTGTTGGACTCAATTGCCAGTTACATCTCACTGTATGCACGTCTTATCAAAAGTGTTTGGTCTAATGTTTAAAATAGTTTTTTTCTTTTTTAAATACAAAATGTCATCTTGATGAGCATTTGGTGTTAACTAAAGAATAGCACTCACTTCTAATGGAAAACTGGCCAGGCTGACCTTATTTAGAGATGGTGCAGTAGACTTCACCAAGGCACTTAAATTGGCAATAAATCTTGTACTTTTAGTATCAATTAACAGAATTTTGGAAGTAATTCTGCAATTTGGTTTTCTCATTGTACACTTTCTTTAGAACCTGTCTCTTCATAAGTTAAGACTCTGGTAGTTCCCAAGCAACAAGCAGCACAAACTCTTCACTGGTATGCTGCTAAATTTCAAACCATGTGTAATATACAGTAACATACAGTGCTGTTAATCAGATGGAACTTGTCTGAGTGGGTTACGTTACATGACGTGGAACAGATACAGCTTGGTTTGGGAAGAGGTATGGTGCATGTCAACCCAGCACCTAAGAAATGTGGCATTTACGGCAACATATGAGCACAGAATCTAACCCTTTCAAATGTGAACACAGAAAGGTTAAGAACTGTGGGTCTGATGTATAACTGTGTTCAATGAACACCTGTTGAATGAACCAAGGAATTAATAACCAGAATAAACCTTTTCTGGGGTTATATCTTTCCTCCACAGTCAACCTAAGTGATCTATAGAAAGAGTTTATACAGAAAACCTAAAAAGACAAAAAGGGCTAAAATCTAATCCTCTCTTTTCTAGATGTGTAGCAGTGTAGTAGGATTAACTTTTTTTTTTTTTTTTTTTGTCACTCAGCTCTGTCACCCAGGCTGGAGTGCAGTGGCATGATCTTGGCTCACTGCAACCTCTGCCTCCTGGGTTTAAGTGATTCTCCTGCCTCAGCCTCCCAAGTAGCTTGGATTACAGGCGCCCACCACCACACCTGGCTAATTTTTTTGTATTTTTGTAATTTTGTATTTTGTGTCTACAGGGTTTCACCATGTTGGCCAGGCTAGTCTTACACTCCTAACCTCAAGTGATCCACCCACCATGGCCTCCCAAAGTGCTGGGATTATAGGCATGAGCCACCACTCCCAGCCAGTAGGATTAATTTTTATGATTAGGAGTTATTTGTTGGCAAAAGGCATAAAAGGGATAGTACAGGTCTAAAGAGGTGTCTATTAAATGCCAGGAAAAAAGTAAGAGATAAAATATAGACACATATATGGTAGTTTCAGTTTGAAGTATCCACAACATCTACAGACTGATTTTTCAAACTTTTGTCTTTTTCAATTCTCTAGCCTCAGTCTCCCGAGTAGCTGGGATTACAGGCACCTGCCACAACGCCCAGCTAATTTTTTGTCAATTTAGTAGAGATGGGGTTTCACTATGTTGGCCAGGCTGGTCTCGAACTCCTGACCTCAGGTGATCCGCCTACCTCAGCCTCCCAAAATGCTGGGATCACAGGCATGAGCCACTGTGCCCGGCTAAACCTCTGTCTTATTAGCTGATGATTTCTTTATTTTTCATCAAACGATTAATGTGCATTTAACTGTTAAGAGTTAACTTTAATTTTCAGCTGGGCATGGAGGCTCACACCTTTAATCCCAGCACTTTGGGAGGCTGAGGCGGGTGGATCACCTCATGGCAGGAGTTTGAGACCAGCCTAGCCAATGCGGTGAAACTAAAAATACAAAAATTAGCCAGGCATGGTGGCACATGCCTCTAATCCCAGCTACCCGGGAGGCTGAGGCATGAGAATCACTTGAACCTGGGAGGTGGAGGTTGCAGTGAGCCAAGATTGTGCACTGCACTCCAGCCTGGGCTTTTAAAAAAAAAAAAAAAGGCCAGGCACGGCGGTGGCTCACGCCTATAATCCCTATAATCCCAGCACTTTGGGAGGCCGAGGTGGGCGGATCATGAGGTCAGGAGATCAAGACCATCCTGGCTAACACGGTGAAATTCCGTCTCTATAAAAAAAAAAAAAAAAAAATTAGCCAGGCGTGGTGGCGGGTGCTTGTAGTCCCAGCTACTAGCGAGGCTGAGGCAGAAGAATGGCGTGAACCCTGCGGGCGAAGCTTGCAGTGAGCCCAGATCACCCCACTGCACTCCAGCCTGGGCGACAGAGTGAGACTCTGTCTCAAAAAAACAGAAAAGAAAAGAAAAAAAGAGTTAATCTTAATTTTCAACCAAGAAACCTAATGCCTATGCTATTCCGGGCATTGTGCTGGGCACCAAAGAAAGAAGATTAACTAGGACATGGAGCCTGCCCATTGGTGCTTGTGGTCTAGTGAGAAGCCTGTAGATAAGAAAAGAGCTTATGATTTGAATTTCTGCTTTTCTTAAAATTAGAACATTTATATATTTTTTTAATCTTTTATCACAGAGGTATTTTTACATATTAGTTCCTCTACTAATTATAGACTATAATCTCCTTCTCAGGCCATATACATGTTGGAATGATGTTGCACATAAATCCTAAATTTAAAAAATGATTACAGCAAATTTTTAAAAATTGAGGCAATTTAAGAAGTCCTCTTGACACGCCCAGATTCCGTGCCATAAAATACTTTAGATCATATGTAAAGAAAAAGTTTCTGAAAAACAACTGACTCATCCAGTTACACCCTACTCCCTACTTAACAATGACTTTAAAATATGTGAAGAGAAGTTCTTAAAAAAAAAAAGAAAAAAGAATTTTCTCAAACCTGTCATCCTGGTTTCAAAAACTATATATATGCAAAGGGGTGACACATCCCTTCGGACACTTCCTTAGAACGTTTGGGGAAAACCTAGTATAAGCTGCTGCCACAGACATGAGACTGGCAGGGGAACACTGCCTGGCAAGAGAAAGTAGGACACAGGAAGCTGGGTGGAAATTCAAACAGGAATCATTTGGTCATATCAAAAAAGGAACATCAAAGGCAGATGTTTTCTACATCACAGTCCATATTTAGAGTCTTAACATCTATACATACAATAAGAAACAAATCTGGGCAACATAGTGAGACCCCTATCTCTACAAAAAAAAAAAAAAAAAAATTAACTGGATGTGGTGGTGCGTGCCTACCCATAGTCCCAGTTACTTGGGAGGCTGAGGCAGGGGGAAGGCTTGAGCCTGGGAATTCGAGGCTGCAGTGGGCCAGGATGGTACCACCACAGCCCAGCCTGGGCAACAGAGAAAGATCCTGTCTCAAAAACAAACAAACAAAACATAAAACACAAAGTAAAAGCCCTCTGTCCAGGGACGAAAAAATTCTCAGGGAGAAAAGGGAAGGAGAAAAGATACTAGCTTATCACTACCTAGAAAAATCTGCTATTTATAGTATTAGTTTTTTTTTTTTAATTAAACATATACTGAATACTCCAATATGCTGGTTCTCATCAGAACATAAAATCTATTTTTCTTGATGGGACTTAATTAAATTAAAAAGCTTCTGCACAGCAAAAGAAATAATCAGCAGAGTAAACAACCCACAGAGTGGGAGAAACTCTTCACCATCTATACATCCAACAAAGGACTAATATCCAGAATTTACAAGGAACTCAAACAAGTCAGTAAGTAAAAAACAAACAATCCCATCAAAAAGTCGGCTAAGGGCATGAATAGACAATTCTCAAAGGAAGATATACAAATGGCCAACAAACATATGAAAAATGCCCGACGACATTAATTATCAGGGAAATACAAATCAAAACCACAATGTGATACTCCCTTACTCTGCAAGAATGGCCATAATCAAAAAATCAAAAAACAATAATAGATGTTGGCATGGATGCAATGAAAAGGGAACACTTTGACACTGCTAGTGGGAGTGTAAACTAGTACAGCCACTATGGAAAACAGTGTGGAGATTCCTTAAAGAACTAAAAGTAGAACTACCATTTGATCTAGCAATCCCACTCCTGGGTATCTACCTAGGTATCGCACACTGCACTCCAGCCTGGGTGACAGAGTGAGACAATCTCAAAAAAAAAAAAAAAAAAAGAAAAAGAGTTAACCTTAATTTTCAACCAAGAAATCTAATGCCTATGCTATTCTGGGCATTGTGCTGGGCACCTTAGGGTAAAATAAGTCATTATACCAAAAAGATACTTGCACATGCATGTTTACAGCAGCACAATTCACCACGCCCAGCCTTCTAAATTTACTTTGAATTCGTCAGAAGGGATAGTTGCATGGCCTGGGTGTCTAATATCTACTGATGATGTGGCAATCAAAATCAGCACGAAAATTCAAATGTTCCAGAAGCAGTTAATATTTGGAACTAGGTTAGCAACAAATGTTACAAACAAAGGGGTGCGTTCATGCATGTGACTATTTGGGAAGATGCCTTAACCTTAACATGTGATATTTTCAAATGAAAGCATATTCATCTCAATTAACCAGTGCAATATTCTGTAAAAAATAAAACCCTACTATTAATTCTAAAACATATGAAAAATCAGTGTGTTTAGAAGGCAGAAGGGAAAGAAAAAAGGTGAGAACCATGATTTTGTTTCTCTCCATTCTTTACGAGATTAAAATAAAACTACTGTAAGGGATAATAGTGGTCATTTTAAAATGTAAAAAGAAAGACATATTTTAAGCATCTGAAAATGATCAAAACATTCATTAAATGACATTTCTAAAAACTTAGAAATTAGGTCAGTTTGAAGCCGAGGCTTTATGTGAAATAGTGAGGCAGATACTTTTTTAAAAAGCAAAATTTAAATGTTATTAATAAAAATGCATAAATTATTTAAATTGTTGTGACACTGTAAGATTTTTTCCACATCACATAACTTTAAAAAATATATCTTTCAGGCCAGGTGCGGTGGCTCATGCCCATAATCCCAGCACTTTGGGAGGCCGAGGTGTATGGATCACGAGGTCAGGAGATTGAGACCATCCTGGCTAACAAGGTGAAACCCCATCTGTACTAAAAATACAAAAAATGAGCCAGGCCTGGTGGCACACGCTGTAGTCCCAGCTACTCGGGAGGCTGAGGCAGGAGAATCACTTGAACCCAAGAGGTGGAGGTTAACAGGGAGCTGAGATCACACCACTGTACTCCGCCTGGGTGACAGAACAAGACTCTGTCTCAAAAAAATATATATATATAAACATATATATAATATATTTCTTTATATATTATATATAAACATATATATTTCTTTATATATTATATATAAACATATATATATTTCTTTATATATTATATATAAACATATATATAATATATTTC
>NC_045436.1:38611599-38671037 GCF_002776525.5 Piliocolobus tephrosceles | reverse complement strand
ATATATTTCTTTATATATTATATATAAACATATATATAATATATTTCTTTATATATTATATATAAACATATATATAATATATTTCTTTATATATTATATATAAATATATATTTCTTTATATATTATATATATATTTATCTTTATATATATCTTTCGAATGTGAATGCCCTAGTCACCCATTTCTTAGTTTGTATCACTTGATCAAAGGTTTTAGGTTAGCTAAGCCTTCCTTTGACCTTTTAGAGGCTCCTACATCATTACATTTCTAGCTTTTCACCAAATATCTAGTGATGTCTAAGCCAAAATAAAATACACTCAATCAATGGTTGAGAAAATAATGAAGCAACAAATATATACATAACAGCAAAACTTAATGTAAATTCATAAAAATGCATAAATTATTTAATTACCAATAAAAACAAACACATTTTAAACACTCATTTAATTGAGTCTTTCAAAAATAGGCAGCTCTTAAGGAGTTACTGTTATAAAGCTGAAGGCTTTAACCAAGAATATAAATGCAACGTGGAAACAGCTGAATTCATTCTTAACAATCAAAGATTTGTTCTCCTCTGGAAATTGCAACAGAAACTTCAGCAGTGGGTAGGCACAAAACCTTTACTTTAAATATTTAACAATTTCTCCATGACACAAGCAGGGCTAGCAGCCTTCCCACCAGCTAATATCTCTTTTTTTTTTTTTTCAAAGTCACTGGAGAACTTTCCCATTAGATACCAAGAACATATTTGGTAGCCCAAGGACATTAAAGTGATTTAAAATTATAAATACCAATAGTTACATGAAATTACCCAAAAGATACAGTAAACTTCTAGATTTGGGAGCTCACAAATAAGCATGTTTTAGGATATTATTAATATATGATGTATCTGAGGATACCATCATTTAAGGGGAATGACTGACTATACACACTGAGTCTGAGTACATCTGTCCACAAACAAGCAGTTCTCTTTTCAGGATATTTAAAAAGATTCACAGAGAGGAAATGTGCCTTTTATCAGCCTCAGTTTAAAGACGCAGACAGGAGAGACGCAAGAAGGTACAGCAGAGAATGTAGTAGAGAACGGCAAGTATCGAGTTCAGCAGAACAAAGGATGGGGCACAATATCGTGGGTGGACAGAGCAAGGTTCCAGATATTCTCAAAGTAAGGATTCTGCCTGAGAAACGATAAAGTTCATTTGGCAGCATACTTTGAAATAACTGGCCTGCTGCACAGGAGGGCAGATGCTGTCCCATCCCCATTCATTCCCTCTTCTTTCCTGCCACACTGGAAGCATTTCATTCAGCTATTCTCATCTAGCCTCCCCCTGTGACCAGCTCCATCCACTGTGAAATGGCCTGAAGTGCAGACTGTGCCAAAGCAAAAGAGTATGCATGACCAAATGACACCGGAATCCATGTCTACAAGGTAGATAAACAAGTCCCCAAACTACGAAATAGCATAATCCCAATATTATTTGTAAAATCTTACTTTAAAAAATATATATCTCTTTTGCTGTGGTCTGAATGTGTACCCATCAAATTCATATATTGAAATCCTAACCCCCAAGGTTTTGGTACTAGGAGATGTGACCTTTGGAAGGTGATTAGGTCACAAGGGTAGAGCCCTCATGAATGGGATTAATGTTCTCATAAAAGAGGCCCCAGAGAGATCCCTTGCCCTTCCTGCCATAAGAGGAAACAGTAAGAAGATACTGTCTATGAACCAGACTGCAAGACCTCACTAGACAGGGAGGGAGTCTGCCGGTGTCTTATCTGAACTTCCCAGCCTCCAGAAGTCTGGATTTTTTTGTCATTTATAAGCCACCTGGTCTATAGTATTTTGTTACAGCAGCCTGAATGGACTAACACATACATACACACACATACACACACACACACACACACATGCACACACACACCCCACACACATACTTGTATAATTACATTTATACAAAAAAAGTGAGAATGCATCTACCCAGTGATGTGCTGGAGCCAGCTCATACTGGCTCATGTGAGCTGACAATTGAATTTTCAGAAATTTTGCAGGCCAGTTGTTAAATATAACCATTATGAAAAATTAAGTTATATAAACTTATAATTAAAACAAAGCTAATATTAAAGGTTCATCATTTCCTAATTATTTTCTTAAACTTTACTACTGCTAATGATGTGCTACTGTGCATCTCATCCCAATCCATCACCAGCGGTATCATATTGGTAGCTTTAAATTGGTCATGGTGGTAATATTTATACCACAAAACTGGCAAATTAGGGCTTAATTTATCATTTTATTGACTGTCTAAACTTAAGAAAGTGACAAAGAAAATGTTAGTAATAATGCACGTTCAACCTAAAAGCATGTTATATGTGGATATGTGGCGCTGTTACATTATGACAAGAACAAAAAAACTGAGGAAACATTCTCCAGTATTTGAAAATTATCATCTGAGACAGAAAAGAGGTTGCTCATGCAATTGACAAATGAATAGAAACTCTGACTTATATTTTGGTTTTGGTTTTTGTTGACACATATTTTGTTTCCCGTTTATCTTACTCATTAATATAAACAAACATATCAACCAACATTCATACTGGAATTACACTCAGACAGCGAGTTGCTCACATTTATCACCATACCACTGCACAGGCCCCAGATGTTAACAATAGTTGATTCTAAGAGGTAGAGAATTAGGAATGATTTGTCATCTACCTATGTCTCTGAATTTTTCAAGCTTTATAATTACTTTAATAATTTGTATGCTATTTTTAAAAATTGCTATAGCAAAAAGCAAAGCAAAATAAATTCACTGGTTCATGTCAAATTCATGACCTCTAAATAATGAAGATTATAGCCAAACCACCAGCCAATCAATCACTTTCTAGAAATAGCAGGCTGAGTTCAAAGTCACATGTAGATGTCATTATAGGGCTGAAAATTCCCCAGAATCCTGATGTGAATAACAAAAGTGAATTAGAGCATGCACACAACTTCAAATCTCTGTATTTCCCATACCCCTACTGCTCTAACATACAATAAAAATACAGGGCATTAATAATCCAATTAAATCCATATAAACATTTAGAATTTTAAAAGCATTAATTTAGATATTATTTCCCAAGTGTTTTCTATGTTCCAGCAATTTTCCTAGGTGCTGAGAACAAAAGTAAAACAAGATGAGTCCCTCTATTCAAAGAGATTACACTTAAGTACAGAAGACAGAGAAGTAAACAATTTTTTTTAAACAGGTAATTTTAATACAGATTAGAAAATGTGGAACCACCTAGGAATATCTGGAGTCTTTACAAAATAGTATCACAAATATAGAACTAACCATGAATGCCAATTTCAATGAAATACAATTAAAGGAGAGGGTAAAGTATAATCAAACTTTGAAAAATAATAAAATAGGCCGGGCATAGTGGCTCATGCCTATAATCTCAGCACTTTGGGAGGCCGAGGCAGGAGGATCACCTGAGGTCAGGAGTTCCTGACCAGCCTGGGCCAACATGGCGAAATCCCGTCTCTACTAAAAATACAAAAATCAGCTGGGCGTGGTGGCGGCCACCTGTAATCCCAGCTAATGGGGAGGCTGAGACAGGAGATTCGCTTGAACCCGGGAGGCAGAGGTTACAGTAAGCTGAGACTGCCCCATTGCACTCCAGCCTGGGCTATAAGAGCAAAACTCCAACTCAAAAAAACCAAACCAAAACAAAAAAAGATAATAATAAGGCTGGGCGCTGTGGTTCATGCCTGTAATCCCAGCACTTTGGGAGGCCAAGGTGGGCGGATAATGAGGTCAGGAGATCGAGACCATCCTGGCTAACACAGTGAAACCCCATCTCTACTAAAAATACAAAAAATTAGTGGGGTGTGGTGGTGGGCGCCTGTAGTCCTAGCTACTCGGGAAGCTGAAGCAGAAGAATTGCTTGAACCCAGGAGGCGGAGGTTGCTGTGAGCCACCTCACAGTGACACTGCACTCCAGCCTAGGTGACAGAGCAAGACTCCATCTCAAAATAATAATAATAATAAAATAGATTCTTAGTGGCAAGACTATGCATACATGAATAGTAACATCTGCTTCTCTGTAGCAGCCAAAGCCAGAGTTGCTCCTCAAACTCCCAGCTAGTCCAGTGCTGGCATTTTTATAATTGATGTGGCACTACAGTCCAGTACTAATTCCAACTTTTAGTTGTACTAAAGATGATCCTCCTCACACCTGTAACCAATGTCTATGTCACCATAAGAATGTCTATAAGATATGCCAACTATCTCTTATGTCATGTCTCTTGTGTCATGTTGGAAAAATTCCTAACGATAGAAATCAACCGAAATGAAGGTGTGAATGGATAGATGGAGGGACAGGTAGGTAGGCAGACAGACAGACTTCTTTTTAACAACCTTATTTCAAAACACAAGATACAGTCGTTAGTAATTTCCACTACCTTTAGGTTCCATCTATTTAGGTAGCAAGTATTTATGTTTTATTAATGGAGTAACAGAGCATGAGGGCCCTTCTAAACACCCAAAACTAGTGTGATAAAGTTGTACATTTTGCTTCCAGACAAATACTCTGACCATTAAAACCGGGGCTTCAATTTTCCCAGGAGAGATTATACAACTGTTTCGGTCTAAGTTGAACTATGTCAGAGGCTATTTGGAATTCTGCCTAAAATTTCAAGAATGTTGGGGGGTTGAAGGGGGAGAGGAGATGGAGACAAATGAGTAAAGAGAAATGTGACTGTTGGTGGTGGGGTTAGGATCTAAGACTCACTTCCAAGCTTTACTCCTAATCCCACCTCATTCCCACAGGCCACAGCCCTAACACCAAAGGTCTGAAAAAGACAGGTAGAATTCCCATGACAGGACCCCGAGCAATCACAGCGTCGGTGCCACTGGCCCTGTCATCGCCACCAGCCCTTTTCCAGGAAGAGTCAGCTGATGCGGAACAATCCTTGGCAGTGGGGATCGGGGCTACTGGATGACTTCAGCAGCCTGAGAAGACAAACAGTGTGAAGATCACCAATGCACAGATCCTAACCAGAAAGGTTTTCTTTAGCTTATTTATTTTTGCAAGTAGCTTCAAAAAGGAATAAACTTCTAGAGGTCCTCAGATTCTCTGTTGTTTTTATTTCATGTGA
Organism: Piliocolobus tephrosceles; assembly: GCF_002776525.5. Classification (NCBI taxonomy): domain Eukaryota; kingdom Metazoa; phylum Chordata; class Mammalia; order Primates; family Cercopithecidae; genus Piliocolobus; species Piliocolobus tephrosceles. Next base: position 38,665,896 of record NC_045436.1, on the reverse strand, counting down.
AAATGTTTCCTCTCCACTCAGTCCAGGAAACATTCACCGATCGCTGATAACCTCATGGTGTCGGACCACGGCTGGAGATACAAAGATGAACCACTGCCCTCAGGTGGGGATGCGAGTCCCACCAACTTATAACGGTCATTTGTGCTCTAGATGAAAGTATGCCAAGCAACTGTCTTTGGTTTGTTTTTGACCCTGAGGCATCAAAATGTTTCAAATAATAATTTTAATCCCAGTTTTAAAATTTTAACACCAAGACTTTGTACTTGTATTCCCTTCTAATTCTATCCTGCTGTTAAGAGATGTTTGTTTTCAAACTAGGACTTTCTATAAGAATAATGACCTTTCTCTCACTGAAATAATTCAGCCTTGATCATTTTATTTTATTTATTTGGGGAAACAGAATAAAAGCTGGTCACCATGCTAATACTAAATTGCTGCAATTTATTTCATCGTAGTAATTTTGTGTGTATGTTTTTGGGGGAGGAATTTTTTAAAATAAACTTTTAATTGTAAATTAGTTTTAGATTTCCAGAATAGTTGTGAAGAAAGTTCTCATATACTCCACACTGCTTTCCCTACTATTCTCATCTTACATTAATACGTTACATTTGTCACAATATGTTTTTAAACTAATCTGGTATAAATTCTACTTTTCCATGTTGTATCTGTAAGAGCTTTATAGAAAGTAATAGAAAAAAGTCCTACATGAATTAGCATAACACTGAACTGTAAACACTGAGTGATAGTATTGTTAGCAAAAATGATGTCAAAACCTAAATATTTTCTTAAGGTAAAGTCATGTCCAAATTGAGGAGTGAGGTCAAGTAGGCCCATTCACAGGACTCACCACTTTGACTAGCTAGCTCCGTACAAAGATAGAATATCTTGGTTGGTATTTTACAAAGAAGTACCAGTAAAAGGAAGAAAAAATCAGGAGGCAGGAAGACTGCTAACACTTAATAGGGTTTATATAGTAAATCAGGGTGAAGTGAAAATTTCTGTAGATTTATTTTTTAGGGTTCCAAGTCTTTACATTTAGTATAAACTACCTCAGTGCCTAGCAAAATGCTTTTCACACAATACCTTTTGAATATAAGTGAATCTCACTTTCAAAACATATCATAGTACAGAAACTCCAGTGTATCTGCTGTTTGATGTCAAATATGGATTCATCAATGTTTCATGGAGATGTTATTTTTAAAATCGTGATCTTTCCCACGTCAGGCTTACATAAATTAAAGTTGCGGTTTTGCCTCAGGCTTAAGCAGAACAAATCTATGGGAAACTCAAAGGTGGTATTTTTAACAATCATTATCTAAAGAAATATAGCAGTACCTTATTTAAATACTGAGATCAAGTCTGTTCTTTTTTTATTTTTATTTTTTGAGACAGAGTTTCACTTTGTTGCCCAAGCTGGAGTGCAGTAGTGTGATCTCTGCTCACTGCAACCTGTGCCTCCTGGGTTCAAGTGATTCTCCTACCTCAGTCTCTCAAGTAGCTGGGATTACAGGTGCGTACCACCACACCTGGCTAATTTTTACATTTTTAATAGAGATGGGGTTTCACCATGTTGGCCAGGCTGGTCTCGAACTCCTGACTTCAGGTGATCTGCCCACCTCAGCCTTCCTAAGTACTGGGATTACAGGTGTGAGTTACTGAGGCCGCCCGGCCAAGTCTGTTTTTTATGCAAACCGAAGGCCAAAGAGAAGAGGGAAGAGGTGAGCATACAAAGGTATCCTGGGAATTTGTACAAACAGGAAGTACAGCTTAACTTTGTGCAGTGCTGGGAAACACGGTGGCTTTTCATGCAAGCTCTCATTCTTCCTCACTTTCTTTCTGAAAACACATAATTTCTGCTTCAGTCTTCACATCTTCTGCTACACTTGAAGTCTTCTTGATTGTTCGCTGGCATTCCTGTCTTTGTACATAAACCATCTGTTTGTTTTAGGCTATCAATGAATTCTTGGAGACACAGAGAATGTAGGACCATCCCCCTGATGGTTGTCAGACACAGCATGAACTGTGTGAGGAGTCTGGGGGTCTGACAAGCCCAATTTCAGCTCTGCCTTTACTCACTGCATAAGTATAGTCACATGTCAGTTTCCTTATCTGTAACATGACATTATTGGATTGGATGATCTCTATTCTACCCACGAGGTCTAAAATTTTTAAAATATGAAACTTAAAACACTCCAAGATTCCAATTTAAATTCATTTAATAAGAACCAATTACTTAATCCAACCGCAGTAAAGGGAGTTGGACTTGATATTTAATCCATTCCAATAGTAATAAAGAAATAACTAATCTAATTGACCTATGCTAATGGTTTTACATCTCTTAACTCACTTAATCCACACATCCACCCTTACAAGAAGGTACTGTTATTATCCCAGTTTTAGAGATGAGAAAAGAGTTTACATAATTTAAATGTCAAAGGACTCACAGCTGGTAAATGGTGAAGTCAGGACTGGAACTTGGACAGTCTGGCTCCAGGCAGGGCCAGAGTTCTTTGCCACTGTGCTTCACTATCTCACAAAAAGTTCACATACCGTTGAATGTTGAGAGGAAAACACACACACACATACAGAACACATTAAGTGAGAATTGTGATTTAATTACCAAAGAACCTTAAGTATTGTATTCTTTCACTGAACATCCCATGGCTGGAAGATTTAAATCAGAGGCAATGGTGGAGAAAAGGGGACAGAATCTTAAATAGTATCAGAAAATGATTTAAAACTTTTATCACTCCTGGGATTTATTCATAAAATATAACATATCAGGGAGTATATACAAATAAATGATTGGATATTTATAGGTCTGGCTGTATTTTGTGTTGTTTTAGAAAATCCTACATTAAAGAAGGGTTTTGTGTGTGTGTGTGTCTGTGTGTGTGTTTTGCCTTTTGTTGATGAAAAAAGACAAAACAATAAAGTCTTCTATTACTCACTGGCATAGATCTGATGTCAGTGTTCATAAGACAAGCAATACACTTCCCTCTTCACACAACATATTATATGGCATGGCTTTTGTTTCTCCATAAATACTGTAAAATACTACCCTACTCTATTTTCTCAATATATTCATGGCACCCTAATCTATATGGAAATAAATTCTAGAATCAAGGCTACAGTTTTGGTAGTCCTAAACCCAATGTGAGTATGTTAGGTATGTAACTTTCATTTCTAAATTACGGTAATTTTATCATTATTTCTTCTAATGGTATTGCATTGCCTTGTGAGATTAAAACAACCGAAACCTCTTTAAACTTGAATTAAATTAAAGGGGTTTTTATTATGAGCACACAAAAGGTATCCTGAGAATGGGTATGAACAGGAAGTGCAGCTAAACTTTGGGCAGTGCTGGGAAACAAGGCAGCTTCTCGTGCACGCTCTCATTCTTCCTCACTTTCTCTCTGGGACCACATCATCTCTGCTTCAGTTTTCGCAGTCTTCTTCACTTGGACTCCCTGTTCATTCACTGGCATACCTGGCCAGTGTTCATCAGCATGCATATCCTACCAAGCCCAAATCTAAATAATTTTAAAGCTCCATAAACCATGGCTGTCAGCTCTGTGTCTTTTAGTTTAAACTTTCAAGAGAAAAAACTTGATTAGCACACCCTATAGGATAGAGTTCTATCAGTTATGGCCAAATGGGGTAGGACCAGGTGGAAACCTGGCCACAGGTGCCTTTCCTTCAACTGAGATTGGAGGCTTGGGAGGCAGTTCTCAGGGATGAAGTGCAACCACCACTACTGCATGAGATACGATTTAGTAGTAGTGCATCACCACCTCATCGTTCAAAACTATGGAAAAAAACTAAACACTGAAATGCAGGCCTAGAGAATCTACAAGAGGAGCAATTACAGGGGTTGTTTCCTGAGTGACTGGTAAAAGCTTTGAAACCCAAGGCCACCGGGAAGTATCCTAACAGTTTATCATGCTTTTTCCATTAGCTATTTTACTTTTGAGTGGTCTATCTTTTCCTACTTTGAGTGAGACGGCAAAGAAGACATCCTACATTCAGAATGAGAGGAGGTTAGGTTATGCTCAAAGAAATGCAATGAGCTTCCCAAAAGGAAGTTGATCACTGTGTGGAAAAATTAGCACTAGTGAAAAGAGAGGACCAAATCTGTATCTTTTCTTCAGGTAGCCAAAGGTAATATTTTGCCACTATGTCAGAGGCCTGTGGGACTCTCAACAGTTCCTATCAATTCCAGACTTTACCAGTGCATACAAAGCAGGCATGTGTAACAGTGTGCTTATCCAAGACGAAGGGATAGCACAAATGTATAAGAGCAAATAGCGCCTAGATCAAGGTGTTTATGCAGATGATGGCTTATGTTCCTTCACAGAATCCCATCATGACCACACACCCTGGCTTGAGTTGAGAATCCTTGAGGACAATAATAATGCAATTGTAGTTTCTTATGACAAAACTAACAAATATCAAACTGATATGTCAGAAAGAACTTCTGGGTTACAGAGACTGGAAGAGCCCCGACCTTGAAAAGCAGAGATAACACTGAAAATCATTTCCGAGTGGGTTTAGTCTGCTTAACTGAGGTCCAAAGCGACTATGATAATCAATGTTATGTGTCAACTTGGCTAAGCTACAGTCTCCAGTTATTTAATCAAACATTAATTTACATGTTGCTATAAAGGCATTATGTCAGTGTGATGAAAGTCCATCAGTTGATGGGGCTTTATCAGAGATTATCCTACCAAATCTGTGTGGGCCTGATTTAATCAGTTGAAAAGCCTGAAGAGCAGAGCTGAGGCTTCCCAATGAAAAGAAATTTCACCTGCGGATGGCGGCGTCCATCCATGGATGAGAGTTCCAGCCTGCCCTTCCTGGTGGCCTGCCTTACAAAATTCTGACTTGCTTAAATCAGCTCCAACAATCACATAAATATTTCCCTGCAATAAATCTTTCTCTCTCTTTTTTTCTTTAAAAGATGGAGTTTTGCTCTTGTTGCCCAGGTTGGAGTGCAATGGTGCAATCCTGGCTCACTGCAACCTCTGCCTCCCGGGTTCAAGTGATTCTCCTGCCTCAGCCTCCTGAGTAGCTGGGATTACAGGTGCTCACCACCACACCCAGCTAATTTTTTTGTATTTTTAGTAGACATGGGGTTTCACCATGTTGGCCAGGCTGGTCCCAAACTCCTGACCTCAAGTGATCTGCCCACTTTGGCCTCCCAAAGTGCTGGGATTATAGGCATGGGCCACCACACCCAGCCTGAAAAAGTATTTCTTAAAAATCATTTCGGATTGCCCTAAAAAGCCTCCAAATTTGGGCATGACCTGAGAGTATTTTTAAAATTCATTTTAGGTCACCCTAAAAGTTCCCCAAATTTGAGCACAGACAGTCCAGATTTCAAATACAGGCTTAAGGGTTATGCACTGGTGTCTATGCCTTGAATCCAGGTGATCTGACTCCTAAATGGCTTCAGAAAGGCCTCTGAAAAGCTCCGAGCATGCCGATTTCCAGAGGCTGTGGATTAGCACAAGACCCCTTTTGGAAAGCACTCTTTTGGGATCCGAAATAAAAATAACAGAAATGGGTTAAAAAATCTGAGCATTCTAACATAAAAATATGAGTTACACTGGAAGAAACAATAGTCTTATTGGACACCTTCTAGAATAGAGTTCTATTAGCTATGGCCAAATGGCACAGGACCATTTTCTTCTGGTTCATACATAAACAACACAGGGAAAGGGAAGAACCTCAAAGAATGTTACAGAGGTAAGAATGTAACCCTTCATTGAGACAATTTGGTAGTATATATGAAAAGCCTTAAAATGTTTATATAGAATTTATCACAAGGAGACAATCAGTGATGGTCCATAAAAATGCAGGTATAAGAATCTGATTACAGGATTATTTATAATAGTAAAATCTTGAAATAACCTAAATGTCTGATAATAGAAAAATAGAGTTTGGTATACTACATGATGAAATGCCATGAAAATCATGTTATGGGAAAATGTTTATAAACTATTGTTTTATGAAAAGAAGTTTATACATCCCATCCCGAGTTTTTTTGTTTTGTTTTGTTTTTTGTTTTTTTTTTTTGAGACAGAGTCTCACTCTGTTGCCCAGGCTGGAGTGCAGTGGCATGATCTTGGCTCACTGCAAGCTCCGCCTCCCGGGTTCATGCCATTGTCCTGCCTCAGCCTCCCGAGTAGCTGGGATTACAGGTGCCTGCCACCATGCTTGGCTAATTTTTTTTGTATTTCTTAGTAGAGATGGGGTTTCACTGTGTTACCCAGGATGGTCTCGATCTCCTGACCTCATGATCCGCCCACCTCGGCCTCCCAAAGTGCTGGGATTACAGGCGCGAGCCACCGCGCCTGGCCCCCCAATTTTTTTTTTAAAGTACACCAAGGATGCACAAAAGAAAGACTGAACCACCGATACACTAATAGCAATTATCATTGACTATTAGTGATTTTTTTCCCTTTTTTGTATTTTTACAAACTTTCTATAATAGGCATGTATTATTTTGTATTTTGTAGTAACAAAATTTAATTGTTTGTTGCTGCTGTTGTTGTTTTTTCTTCTGAAATTGGATCTTGCTCTGTCACCCAGGCTGGAGTATAGATCATAGCTTACTGCAGCCTTATGACCTCCCAGGTTTAACCCACCCTCTCATCTCAGCCGTCAGGAGTTCGAGAAAAGCCTGACTATCTCTACTAAAAATACAAAATTAGCCGGGCATGGTGGCACATGCCTGTAATCCCAGGTACTCAGGAGGCTGAGGCAGGAGAATCACTTGAACTCAGGAGGAAGAAGTTGCAGTGAGCCGAGATTGCACCATTGCACTCCAGCCTGGGCAACAAGAGCAAAACTCCATCCCCAAAAAGAAAAAAAAAATAGTGAACGTAATGGATAAATGTTGTGTGTGTTCTGACTGTTCCCCTGGCAGTTCCCCCATCTTTTCCCCTCTCCTTAGGTCTCCTTATTCCCTGAAACAATATTGAAATTAGGGCAATTCATAATCCTACAGTGGCCTCTAAGTGTTCAAGTGAAAGGAAGAATTGTACTTCCTTCATTTTAAGTTGAAAGCTAGAAATGATTAAGTTTAGTGTGGAAGGCAGGTCGAAAACTGAGATAGGCCATAAGCTAGGCCTCTTGCACCACACATTTAGCAAAACTGTAAAAAAAAAAAAAAAAAAAAAAAGATTCTTGAAGGAAATTAAATGTGCTATCCCATGGACCACATGAATGATAAGAAACTGAACAGCCTTGTTGCTGATATGAAGAAAGTTTCAGTGGTCTGGATAGAAGATCAACCCAGCCACAACATTCCCTTAAGCCAAAACCTAATTTAAAGCAAGGTCCTAACTCTCTTCAATTCTATGAAGGCTGAGATAGGTGAGAAAACTGCACAAAAAAGTGGGAAGCTAATAGAGGTTGGTTCATGCAATTTAAGGAAAGAAGCTGTCTTCATGACATAAAAGTGCAAGGTGAAGTTGCAAGTGCTGATGGAAAAGCTGCAGCAAGTTATCCAGGAGATCTAGCTAACATGATTGGTGAAGGTGGCTACACTAAACAACAGATTTTCAGTGTAGATGAAGTAGCCTTATATTGGAAGAAGATTCCATCTAGGACTTTCCTAGCTAGACAGAAGTCAATGCCTGGCTTAAAAACTTCAAAGGACAGGCTGACCCTTGTTAGAGGCTAATGCAGCTGATGACTTTAAGCTGAAGCCAATGCTCATTTACCATTAAATAATTTTTTATTTTTTAGCGACAAGGTCTCACTCTGTCATCTAGGCCAGAGTACAGTGCTGTGATCAAGGCTCATGGCAATCCTCCTGCCTCAGCCTCCCTGGGACTACAGGCACATGCCAACACACCTGGCTAATTGTTATTTTTTGTAGAGACAGGGTCTTGCTATGTTGCCCAGGCTGGTCTCAAACTCCTGCCCTCAAGCAATCCTCCTGCCTTGGCTGCCTGAAGTGCTGGGATTATAAGTGTGAGGGGCACCTGGCCTCATTCACCATGTTGAAAGTCCTAGGGCCCTTAATAATTATGATAAATCTATTCTGCCAGTGCTCCATAAATGGAATAACAAAGCCTAGATGACAGCATATCTGTTTACAGCATGGTTTACTAAGTATTTTTAAGCCCACTCTTGAGACCTATTGCTCAGGAAAAAAGATTCCTTTCAAAATATTACTGCTCAATGACAATGCACCTGGTCACCCAAGAGCTCTGATGCAGATGTACAGGGAGATTCATATTGTTTTCATGCCTGCTGATACAACATCCAATCTGCAATCCATGCAGCAAGAGTTATTTTGACTTTTATGAAGTCTTATTATGAAGTCTTATTATTAAAGAAATATATTTTGTAAGGCCATAGTTGCCATAGATAGTAATTCCTCTGATGAATTGGGGCAAAGTAAATGGAAAACCTGGAAAGGATTCACTATTGTAGATGCCATTAAGAATATCTGTGATTCACGGAAGGAGGCCAACGTAACAACATTAACAGGAGTTTGGAAGAAGTTGATTCCAACCCTCATGGATGACTTTGAGGGGTTCCAGACCCCCATGGAGAAAGTAACTGCAGATGTAGTGGAAATAGCAAGAGAACTAGAATTAGAAGTGGACCCTAAAGATGTGACCAAATTGATGTATCCGATGATTAAGCTTCAGTGGATGAGGAGTTCCTTTTTCTGGATGAGCAAAGAAAGTGGAATTTATTCCTGACGAAGATGCTGTAAACATTGTTGAAATGACAACAAAGGATTTAGAATAAATTTAGTTGATAAAGCTGTGGTAGGATTTAACAGGATTGGCTCCAGTTTTGAAAGAAGTTCCACTGTAGGTAAAATGGTACCAAACAGCATTGCATGCTACAGATAAATTGTTTGTGAAAGGAAGAGTCAATCGATGTGGCAAACTTCATGGCTGTCTTATTTTAAGATATTGGGACAAGGAGTGGTGGCTCACGCCTGTAATCCCAGTATTTTGGAAGGTAGAGGTGGGTAGATAACTTGAGCCCAGGAGTTCAAGACCAGCCTGGGCAACATGGTAGAACTCTGTCTCTACAAAAAAAATACAAAAATTAGTCAGGCATGGAGGCATACACCCGTAGTCCCAGGTACTTACAAGGCTGAGGTGGGAAAATTGCTTGAGCCCAGGAGGTCAAGGCTGCAGCGAGCCATGATTGCACCACAGCATTCCAACCTGGGTGACAGATCAAGATCCTGTCTTGGGTGGGGGTGGGGGGGATAGGAATTAACAATATGAATTTATTTATTTATTTGACAGAGTCTTGTTCTGTTGCCCAGGTGTGTGGTGGTACAATCCTAGCTCACTGTAGCCTCGAACTCCTGGGCTCAGGGCTTAATCCTCCTGCCTCAGCCTCCTGAGTATCTGGGACTACAGGTGCATGCCACCGTGCCTGGCTAATTTTTAAATTTTCTGTTGCCTAAGCTGGTCTCAAACCCCTGGCCTCAAGCAATCCTCCTGCCTTGGCCTCCCAAAGTGTTGGGAATACAGGCGTGAGCCACCACACTCAGCCTCATGAAAATATTTTGAAGACCGTAGTTCAGTTTACAAGGCTTCTTCTACCGAGAGTTTCTCTTCAGAATCCATAACCAAGAGAAACTACTGGGCAATAGATAGTGATAAACTTTAAGTCCTGCCTGTCATTCCTTGATAGCATCCCTGAACTGCCTGCACAAGGCAGTGTGCCAAGGAAAAACATTATCTTGAGGAAACAGGCTTATAGCTGAGGGAACGTTTTGTATTGTAGACACAATGTTACTCTGAAGCCTTCAAACAATCGATACTTTCCTTTCATTCTTTATTTTTTTAATTAACAAAGGATACTGATTCTCAATCCTCCTATCCAAAAGGAAGGAAGGTCACCAACGAGTCCTTTCAGATTCTTGCCTTAAATTTTGCTGCATTTAGAAGTGTTGCAAAAGAGCTGGCTTGCTCACTCTGCATTTCTGGAAACATGGCCTACAACTAAAATGAGATTAGAAATGGCAAAAACTTATTACGAGGGCAGAAATGAATGCTTTGATTTATTATGCAGGGGAGCTGCTAATCAACAAAGGTACTTCTAACCTTGAAAGTGAATTCTTGGGACCAGGCTTGATTTCTGGTTTCAGGAAAGGGTTTTACCTTTTTTTTGACGGAGTCTTGCTCTGTTGCCCAGGCTGGAGTGCAGTGGTGCACTCTCGGTTCACTGCAACCTCCGCTTCCTGGGTTCAAGTGATTTTCCTGCCTCAAGCCTCCTGAGAAGCTGGGATTACAGGCGTATGCCACCATGCTCGGTTAATTTTTGTATTTTTAGTAGAGATGGAGTTTCACCATGCTGGTCAGGCTGGTCTCGAACTCCTGACCTCCTGATTCGCCCACCTCTGCCTCCCAAAGTGCTGGGATTACAAGCGTGAGCCACCGCACCTGGCCAGGGTGTTACCTTTAAGGACAAGACTGAATTCCGGTCAACAGCAGTTTACTTTCAATGAGACAGAAGGTGACTAAGCTAATGAACAACTGTTCAGCAATTCTGTCCTAAGATTTTTCGAGGAATTAGCTAGTATGCCTCTGTGGCATACAGTCATAATCAATACATTTGAAGAACGTGATGTATGCTGTGTTCAATAAGGGAAAATATTTGAATAAAAATTTAAAGTCCACTTGCACAAGAATATTTCTTAGTTGGAGTAAAACCATAACCTAAGGACAGACTGAGGGCCACAAAGATGTATACAAATTTCACTTGACTGCAGGCTGTTTAACCGAGATTTTGTAGAACTGTATAAACAACTACTTCTAAATTACACTGCAGAAAGGTAAATAACTAATATAAAATATAACCCAAGGGAAGAGAGAAAAGAATTAGGATGAAAAAAATTTAAGGGCCAGGAGTTCCATGCGCCTTGGACTGCTGAGAAATGGGTGGCCAACATGCCCATCTTGAGAAAAAGTAATAAACACAGGACCAGCTGCTGTTCCAAAGTTAACTGCCTGCTGATAGTTTAATTTGAAACAACTTCAGAAAAGCCCCACACTAAGTACTATGGCAGTGGTAGACCAGCCAATAAAACTTTTCAATTACCCAACTGATACACCATATAAATGCTTCATTTTCATTCCCATCACACTAGGGGGAAATGCTAAAGTTACCTTTCTGAAAACCACAACAAAACAACAGTGTGTGTGTGTGTGTGTGTGTGTGTGTGTGTGTGTGTGTATTCTCTGCAGGACGACAAAAAAATGTTAATGGTCCTTTCACATCTTCCTTTGCAAAAGAATTTCCCGCCCACAAAACCTGTATACATTGAAATGTTTCACATTGTTTATGGCATTACAGATGCTGCAGCAAAAGTAATGTTTCTCTTATAGCTTAGAAAACATAATGCCAGAAAGTAATTACACACGGCCATAGTTTATAGAGGTACAGGCATCAAAACATATGGTCAGGGAAATGCTACAGAATTACAGTATTAAACTAACCTCAGCAGAGCATGGTATTTTGATAGATATACTTAGAAAAGAGAACAGCTAAAACAAGTTAAATCTTTTGCTTTTAGCTAATCTATTTAAACCACAATGTGATGATAGTTAAGTGTCAAAATAAAATCTTAAACATCTTCATAAGATCAACAACAGGATACCAATGCAGAGAACCAAGACCCTTTCAAATTCTTAACGATATAATGATTGCTATAAGTTTTAACATCATCAACTATTAACTCGGAGTGTACTAAACTATGTGCTACAAACATTCTGCATGTTGTTTCAGTCTCTCCCTGTGCTGGGTGACATTTCAGGTCACACTATGGGGAGGGAAGTTGTAATGGGCTCTAGAGAACTTGGAACAGTACCAAACACCAGGAAGCTATCTGAGATTTGGGAAGAAAACAGACATGTACGGTATATAGTATTTAAAAACTTAAAGTAATTGTGAATGAAAACAAAAACTTAAAAAAATCTATCTTGGAAGAACAATAAAGGTTTTCCTACATACCTATATACAAAGATATGAACATAAAGATGGTTATTGCAACGTCATTTCTAACTGCAATGAATTGGAAACAACCTAAATGCTATCAATAAAGGGCTGGTTAAATGAATTATAACAAGGTTACACTGGAAATTTTTATGCAGTAGTTAAAAAAATAATGAAGTGGAAACTGACATGGTAATACTTTCTAAATAAGTGAAAAAGGCAAATTGACAGAAATACATATATATGTATATATACAGATATACAAACATACATATAAGCACACATACACACATATATATGGCCCCATTTTTTTCTAAATATTACTTAAATATGTGCCATATATACACATAGAAAGCAGACTATGATAGACACTGAACCACCACTCTTAAGTCACCTATGGGATAAAGGCAGATACCACATGTTTCTGTACTACTAAAAAATGTTTTCATGAGATACTCGTAGAACTCTTAAGTGACAAAAAGGAGATAAAAATTTTCAGAGAAATACAAGATGCTTCTGGTAAAAGGAGACACGGGAGCAGGACTATAAGTAGAGGTAAAATCTGAACAGTGTTTAATCAATTTTTTTCTGAACATTCTTGACTATTTCCTCCATTTAATTTTTTTCTTTAAAAAGAATTCACTCAATTTTATACTCATGCCCTATAAAAACATCTTCTTCACTGTCATAGGATTCAAGGTCTCCTGATGGCATTTTTTAAAAAAAATTATGAAAATATGCAGAGTTTTTTTTTTTTTTTCTTTGTTTAGAGACAGGGCCTCACTCTGTCACGCAGGCTGGGATACAGTGGTATGATCATAGTTCACCACAGTCTCAAATTCCTGGGCTCAAGCAATCCTCCCACCTTAGCCTCCCAAGCAGCTAGGACTGCAGGCATGAGCCACCATGCCCAGCTAATTTCTAGGAGTTTAAAACAGTATAGATATTGCAAATCCTATCACTTAGCTTAAGAAATAAAGAAGTAAAGATACACTTGAAGCTCCCTGTGGATCCTTTCCTGGCCCATCCATTTGATAATCAATATTCTAATTTCACTACTTATGACTTCGCACATCTTTTTATACTTTTAGTACCTATATGTAGTCACAAAAATATACAACAAACAATGTATTGTTTGTATTTTGCCATGTGGTCCTTGTTGTAGTAACTGTCCTGTTGTAATGTGAAAGCAGCCCAAGATGATATGCAAACGGGCATGGCTGAGTTCCTATAAAATTTTAATTACAAAATGGTGGCAGGCCAGATTTGACCCATTTGCTGACCTCTGCTTTATATAAATGGTATTATACTGTATCTATCCTTCTACAGCTTGCTTCTGTCATCCAAAATTATGTTTATGAGATTTATCCATGTTCTCACATACTACATATCCTTAATTCAAACAGGGCTACTCTGAACTGACAAAGATTCTGAATCTTTTCCCAGTCCCATCTGTGTACTTCCTTGTAAAATCCAGTTTTGGCAGTCAGTTTAGCAAGATCAGTTTTGGCAGTCAGTTTAGCAAGAATCCTCATCTTCAATATCAGATTACTCTTAACACCTGATCAGGTTCAATCCCCCACCATCCTCCTGGTGATGTCTGATCACCCTGGTCTGACTTCAACAAGAATCCTATTATGTCAGCTTAGCCATAATCCCCTTGATCCCCGATGTTTCCTCTCAGTAATTTTCTATCCACTGACCCCCACACCCTGCTCCTTTACTATAAATTCCCACTTGCCCATGAGTTGAGCCCAACCTATCTCCCCCACTGCAAAATCCCATTGCAGTTGTCCCTATACCTATCATGATGGTCCTGAATAAAGTCTTCCTTACAGTTGTACCAAATTACATACTCTCATATGTACTTGGTATTTTCAGTCTTTGAGATTTCTTTGCCAATTCCATGGAAGTGAAATGGTATCTCATTATCACGTTAGTGCACATCTTAATCCTAGCAAGGTGAAGAATCTTTTCGTATATTAACTGGTTACTTAGGTTTCATCTTATATGTGTCCCCTACCCGTATTTACTTGTCTTTTTCTTCCGTATACGTAGTTTTTCTTTATCCTGGATACTAACCTTTGTCGCCTACGTGCACTGCACAGTCATTACTTCCCTTTTCATATGCTTCTGATGTATTCATGTACATACATTTTAAATTTTCACATAGTCAGATTTATCAGTCTTTTTCTTCATGGTTTGTATTTGCTGAACCTTAAGAACTCACTACCTCATAAAGATATTCTTATACATTTATTTAAAATGTTTCCATTTTACTTCTTTCATTTCTTTAGATTTTTATCTCATGTCATAAGATAAATCAAATTCTGTGTAGATTAAAAATATGGATAATCAGGCCAGGTGCGGTGGCTCAAGCCTGTAATCCCAGCACTTTGGGAGGCTGAGACGGGTGGATCACGAGGTCAGGAGATCGAGACCATCCTGGCTAACACGGTGAAACCCTGTCTCTACAAAAAACTAGCCAGCCAAGGTGGCGGGCGCCTGTAGTCCCAGCTACTCAGGAGGCTGAGGCAGGAGAATGGCATGAACCCGGGAGGCGGAGCTCACAGTAAGCTGAGATCCGGCCACTGCGCTCCAGCCTGGGTGACCCAGCGAGACTCCGTCTCAAAAAAAAAAAAAAAATATGGAAAATATGGATAATCAGTTATTCAAGCACCATCTGTTGACATCTGCTTTCCCTCACTGATCTGTAATGTTGCCTCTATCATATCACATGACACAGAACTCTATGTATTCATCTATGTCTGTGGGCTCTTTAGTCTGCTTCAGCAACCTATTTCTATGTTTGCTGACAAAAAAACTGTCTTAATTACTTACAAGAGTCCACCTCTCCTCTTTGATCTTCAAAATTGCCTTAGTCTTGCTCTTCCTTACACATTTTAGAATCACTTTGCTGAATTTCCATTTTCTTACTTCTATGATTTTTAATGAAATTTCATTTAATTTTATTAATGGATATCGAAAGGGATTATGACAGCTGACTGTAAGAAGGCTTTAGGGAGGCCAAGATTCAAATGGCAATTTTTGAGAAATAGAGTTAAGATTCTTTGTTTTGCCGCCTTCTTTTTTTGCTTCTGTAAAATATTTCCTTGTAGTAGGTAAAACATTTGAGATGAATTAGGTGGTAATTCAGACCCCTAAGTCATCAAGACCTATTATTTAGAGCTGGTGGGGTGGTAAAAAGAGCTCTTAATTTTCTGTTCGTGGCACTGACTGCCATAGGGCTTAACATTCTTATTATCTTTTAGCTCCTACTTCCCTCTAATTAGTTTCCCAAACTGCCATTCCATGGTACTTTTTTCTAGATGTTATTAATAGCTATGTCTGGGAAAAGAAGTTATAAATTCAACTAAATTTTCTAATGGGTGTGTAGTGTAGCTCTCACTTGGAGTTTTATAATGTACTTGAGTGTATTAAAGACCCTGAGGAGCATCACAGTAAAGAAATATGTCTCATTTTGTTTAATTCGCCATTTCATAAACTTTTCTGCATATTAACACTTATTTCTTGACATACTGATTAATAATCTACAGAAGAGAGTTCTGTGGGACATCAATTTGGGAAATTGTGTGTTTAAACTAACAAGGTTGAGACAAGAACAACTTAGATATTTCTCACATGTATATCAATCAATCGGCAGCAAGCAAATCAACATCAAAACAAAGTAATCAAAAAACACCCAGGATGCCTTTTGCTTGGGGTCTTAGTGTTGGCCTACATGTGATAAAACTTTTCCTTTAACTTGACAAGAATTATGTTTTCCTTCTTAGTCTAGCACTGAAGTGAAAGAACAGGCAGACGTCCCAGATTTATTCACCTCTTACTACGAAAGCTATAGGAGTGTGTGGCCTCTAAAAACACAAACAAGAGAAATGCATTTGTTATCACTGCGGGGCTTTGAGCCCATCATTCTTGCTGCTGAGTGGCCTGAGAACCGAAAAACATACCAAAATTAAAGGACTTTTTGTTTATATTTTCCTCTTTCCGCTCTGTTGATGCAGCAGGTATTAATCTGCTTGATGCACTGCTGGCCTGGCAGGATAGCCCTGCTTAGCCGAGGATGGCAGGAGAAGAACAGGTCACCGCCAATGTCAGCAGATACCGTGGACAGAAAATGATGGCCTTTCCTGAAAAAACATTTCCCCTTTCTTATAGGGCATCACTTCTTGCTGTTGTAACACACATATCCAATAATAGTTGTGGGCGAGCTTTTGAGAGTCAGGTTCTTCCTGATTTGCAAGAGAAAAATACTGCCATTTCCCTTTCTCTCCTCAAAATACCTTTGGCATTTATTTATTCAACAGTTATTTATCATTTATTGTGGGCCAGGCAATCTACTAAGTGCCAGGGTTACCAAGACCAGTAACAGAGTACTAAAGAACTTGTTTATACTAAAGTATAAATAAGAGATTAAAAATACAGAGAATACTTTCCGAATACCCTCAAAAGTACCACAGCATTGCCTAAAATATAACTGTAAAGACTGGGAACTTCACTTTAGGGTCAATAGATTCTCAGAGATTGGGAGTGTAAGTCCACAATAATGGACCCTCCATCAACCTGGTGACTTTTTCTTATATTGTATCCTCAGCCAGAATAGAGACTCACAAGAGGTATTTATTGGCTATTAGTGTGCAAGGAGCTGGAGCCATCTAAAATAATGACTTAGCCATGCGTGAATCTTCTCTATTTTTATTTCCAGCGCTAGCTTGTTTAGCTTTTCTTTGACAGTATTACTTCACAGAGTAGCCCATTCCATTTTTGACCAGCTCTGTCAGGAAATTCTTCCTCATTTTGTGTAGAAATATATCTCCCTCCAAGTTCCACCCACAGAGGTGCATTCTGTCCTCCGGGACTCCCAGGAACACACACAACAGTTCTCTCCACTGTTTCTTTCTATTTTGAAATTTTCATGTGTACAAAAAAGCTGAAGAAACAGTATAAGTAACACCGATATGCCTTTCGTCTATTCACCAATTATTAAGTTTCCAATATCTGCTTCTTTATTGCTCATCCTGGGTTTTTTCCCCCGAATTGAGATTTAGTTGCTAACATAAAACTATATCACCCTTATATTAATACCTTGGCATATATCTCCTAAGAATCACATTCTCCTGCATAATGACATTTCTATTCTACATCTTAAAAAGTAATGTTTAATAAAATATTGTTTAAAATAACATCCATGTTTAAATTCTCCCCTCCCCAACCTTTTTTAAAGTTGGGATTTTTTAGTCCTAGATTTTTTTTTTTTAATTCACATATTAGATTTGGTTGTTAATATATCTTTGGTCTCTCTCTCTCTCTCTCTCTCTCTCTCTCGATGGAGTCTCACTCTGTTGCCCAGCCTAGAGCGCAGTAGTGTGATCTTGGTTCATTGCAACCTCCGCCTTGGCCTCACAAGTAGCTGGGATTACAGGTGTGGACCACCATGCCCAGTTAATTGTTAGTAGAGATGGAGTTGGCCATCACGTTAGCCAGTCTGGTCTTGAACTCCTGACCTCAAATGATTCATGTGCCTTGGCCTCCTAAAGTGTTGGGATTACAGGCATGAGCCACCACGCCCGGCCTCTTTGGTCTCTTGTTATCTGGAATATTCTCCCAGCTTTTTTTTTTTTTTTCTCCCTAGGACTACTACATAAGTATACTACTTATCTCACTAGTGATAATATACATGTTGACCACTTGATTTAGATGGTGACCACTAGGTCTCTCCATTAAAATGGTAAATTTTCCCCCTTTGCAATTAAAAACTGATCTATGGGGTGATATTTTAACAACTTTTCCCAATAACCTTTTCTTCTTCTTCTTCTTTTTTTTTTTTTTTTAACAGCAGCTGGTATCTTTTGGTTTCCCAACAACTTTTTACAGAAGTTTTAGCTGCTACTGATGATCTTTGCCTGCATCAACTATTACTTTGAGAATTACAAAATGATGATTTTCTAAGTTCTGTCATTTCTTCTACATGGGATCCATTATCATCATTTTTTTGGATACTGAAATTACCCCAAAATTTGGCCAGTGAAAATCCCTTGATGCTACCATCTCTTTTTTCAACATGACCCCATTAGTTAAGCACTTCCTAGCTTTCTACCACAACTAGATGTCCAGGATCATCTTGATTTTCCCTTAGCCCAGACCCAGAATCTGCCATTCCTCCAGTGGCCAGGGTTCCTCTTAGCAGGGAACAGTATTTATTAGGAAGATTTCTGCTAGTTTCCTCCACATATCAGCCTCTGGGTGTTTGAAGCCAGTTATCATTTCCATCCCATGCACTTCCCCAAACTTCCATATCTGGGTTAAGTTCTCCCAATTCCCTCACACCAGTCTTCCTATGGTTTAGCTTTGACTTTTATCTTACTCTTCTTTTTCACCTTCCCTGTCCCAGCTCCGCTGCTATATTCTAGACCAGTGGTCCCCAACCTGACTACACATCAGAATCACTGGGGGACTTGTTTTAAGATACAGATTTTGAGGATTCATTCGAGACTTATTAAACAGAATCTCTGGGGTGTCAAAGTCCTTTCTCTTACATTGCTTTATTTTTTTTATTTTTTTTATTTTTTTTTTGAGGCGGAGTCTTGCTCTGTCGCCAGGACTGGAGTGCAGTGGCCGGATCTCAGCTCACTGCAAGCTCCACCTCCCGGGTTTACGCCATTCTCCTGCCTCAGCCTCCCGAGTAGCTGGGACTACAGGCGCCCGCCACCTCGCCCAGCTAGTTTTTGTATTTTTAGTAGAGACGGGGTTTCACCGTGTTAGCCAGGATGGTCTCGATCTCCTGACCTCGTGATCCGCCCGTCTCAGCCTCCCAAAGTGCTGGGATTACAGGCTTGAGCCACTGTGCCCGGCCCCTTATTTTTATTTTTAACAGAGATGAGATAGTGTTTTGCTATGTTGCCCAGGCTAGTCGTGAACTCCTGGGCTCAAGTGATCCTCCTGCCTCAGCCTCCCAAGTAGCTGTGATTACAGGTGTGAATCACCATGCCTGGCTGCTATTTTTCTTTAGGTATCTAAAATAAAAGAATCTTAAGAAATGTTCAATGATTATGGTGGTAGATACATAATTGTACATGCCTGTCAAAACTAATAAGATTATACACAAAAAAGAATTTTAACATATGTAAATTGCACCTGGAAAACAAAAATCAGTCAATATTCTAATACCCAGCTATATTCTTCTCTCAGATTAGGTCTCACTAACTTATTTTGATTGACAATTTCTGCAAAATGCATTGCTACTCTAAGTAATAAAATTTTTATAGATTTTATATTTTTATTGATTGAGGTCAATGAGGATTTGGTTTACCAAAGCATTCAACCCAATAAGTACATTAACAATTCCCACAACATAAAATATTTTAAAAAGGTGGTGGAATATGGAATAAAAAGAAATTAATATTAGAAAAATTATAATCTTTCATAGTACTGGGTTAAAAATATTAAATATAGCCTGTCAGTCCTGCCTATGAGAAGTCAGACAATTTTTCATCTCTAACTTTGACAAGGATTTTTTTTTTTTTTTAATACTTTAAGTTCTAGGGTACATGTGCATAACGTGCAGGATTTTTTAATGTACTCTTCAGTGTCGGAGAATTCTAGTGAAATACACTCAGTGTGGTTGAGAGCTTAAGTGATACAACCTTCCCTGGCACTTGAAATACCTAACAAAAACATAAAATAATCCATTTGAATATATACATACATACATAATCTAAAAATCTAGAAAGAAACGTACCAAAATTTTAGCAATAGCCAGCCATCTCTGGCTGATGGAAGGCAGTCTGGGTTTTGTTTTGTTCTGCTTTTTTCATGCTCTGTATTTTAAAAATATTTTTTAAATTTCTACAGTGAGCCTATATTCATTTTATGATTAGGAAAACAGCAATACACACTTATAAAAATACTGGTTACAGGGAGGGGAGGAAAATAAGTCACAAAAATAAAGAAATGAGAGTAAAATAATTTTTATGAAAATATATCTGTCAATGATAGGAATTCTTAAAATAAAACGTTTTCCAGGTAGTCAACAGTTTTATATGAAATTTTTATTCAGAGAATGAACAAGATTTTCCTAATGAAGCTTCTCTGAATGCCACAGAAGATTCCAATAGACAGTAACTCTAAAGAGGACACTTACATTGCCTCCCAACAATACTTTTCAAATAAGAAGCTTTATACAGGATTATCAGATACTGTAAATTCATACCTTGAGGAACGGTGTTCTGGTTTATTTCGTTCGTTGCGATCTGTAGAGAAAGAAGACGGTTACATGTGAAAATGTTCTTTAAAAGCTCTGGAAACAAGTTTTTAAATACCAGCTGCCCTACCATTAGATTTCACAAAGGACTGTTCAAAGGCAGTTGTGTCTTCCTAACTATAAGGCTCTTCATCACAGTTCGCCTGACAGGCAGAAAAGACACAACGAAGGACAGGCGTAAAAGCATATGGTTTGTTAAAATCATCATTGGAAAACGTATCGTTACATGTCTTATTTCATTTTAAAAGATCTCTCCTGTGCTAAATACTTTGCTAACACCAGAAGAGATTTAGCTAAGGAAAGAAAGCAAGGAAACTGCAAAGCCACAGATTACTCAGCTCAAAAAAATCATTCCATGAATCATGGCTGGCAGAAGCTTCTAACAGAATGGGGAGGGGGAAAAAATGAACAGTCAGCTACAACATCTGCAAATACTAAGACCAATACAGCTTCACCCTTAACTATCTATCACCCAGAACGTTTCAGAAGTTGGATTTCAATGTTTCTCCAGTAATTAGATATAATGTGGCCTCCATATAAAATTTTTGATTGTCACAACTGGGAAGAAGGGAGCTCTTCACGGGTAGAAAGCAGGAATGTTGCTAAAGGTCCTACAATGCATAGGGCAGTCCCTTTCACCAAAAGAATTATCTCATCCAAAATGTCAGTAGTGCAGAGGTCGAGAAACCCTGCTATAGGGTAAGAAATAAGAGCACAGATGCTTGAACTTTTCAAAAGTGCCTCCTCTCTAGACTGCTGTAAAATGCTATTAATCAACCTTGAGACTATCAAATATAAGAGGAACAATCATAAAACCCACAGGTTGTCTTTTTTGAATCTGAATAACAATTTTTCCTCCACTGTATGCTTAAAAATTAGAAATAAATGAAGTAAAAGGCCGCAGTGTCATGCAAAAATAAACAATATAAAACAATATACAAACCACAATATATCCTAAGCAAGGACTTTAAGAAAAAATTCTATGGAATATTATCAAAATACAGTTTTCTATAGTATCTTCTGAATTAATGCTAACAAGATAGAATTTAATGGCAACGTAAAGATTAGACAGGAATTCTTTTAGTTTTTCCTTAATTTTACTGCTGGTGGAACAGAATAAGAGGATGATGAAACATACTCTAAAACTTCTAGAAAGAAATGTGGAAGAAAAGGAATAGGATTTATACAGTTAGACATACGTAACAGTTCTTTCTGAATGAGTTCATAATAAAAAACAAATGTTTTTCAAAGCCAAAGAGTTATACTCATGAAAACACCATTCTCTGAAAGACTAGTAAGTAAAAAAATTCACAATAAAGCATGTCTGCTTAGATACAAAGCTTTCCAAACACATAGTGTTAGCACGTTTCTGGTTCCAATTTCTCTACACTGTGACTTAGTATTACTGCAGCTTTTAAAACTTTTCTGTTTTAATTTAACTTGGTTTTACCCCTCCCTTAAATGAAAAGATCATGTTTTTCATTTGATGAGTATTAAGATTTTAAAGTCATAGTTAACGCAGGGCACATTTAAGTCATTTCTTTCAATCATTCTCCTCCAGTTTTTAGCCTGCTAGCTTCGCTACAAAAAATGACGTATAATGTCTTCAAGTAAAGCCAGAAACTGAAGACAGATTAGCTATCCTCATATAACAAAGCAACAACTCTTACCTGTGGCTAAAGTCGAGCTAAAACTCTGTCCAGAACATCATTTGCTGTGGCTGTGATCCTAGTTTCATAGTTTATTTAGGCATGTAATAGCAAATTTCCCCACTAATCTTCCTAGTGGTACAACACACAAGAGGAAGGGAGAAACAGAGTCACGATGCATGTAAACAAGACTCAGTATCCAAGGGCTTCCCTCCAGGGCCTGTTCTGATTGGCAGATGTGCTATGACCAGTCTGCACAGCTGGAATGTGGCCACTCAGGAAGCCAATGGCTCACAGCTCTCCTTCATTCTTGGTTAAAACAGGAAATTCTACAGTCATTTTTACACTTTCTGCTCTAAGAAAATACGAATGCCTTCTCACAGCACTTCTCTATTGAACCAGTAATTAAAATTCAAGATAAGACTTGATTATCTGCTGGGGGAAGTTTTAAAAATTTTCCTCCAAATTCACTATTAGTGTTATCTGTGTTACATTCCTGTGTAAATATAGATACATAGTACTTATAAAATGTTACTCCTAAGAACTCATATAGTTGATAATCTGAGGGTAAGGGTAAATTATCCATTACTCACAATATTTCCCATCCCTCACCTCTTGACAATGAAAAACAAATTGAAACACATGTTCTTGGCTTGATTTTTTCCCTCAAAGTATACAAATATTTTGATTTCACATTTTGCCATAGAGCCATATTTTAGCTTAAATACATATAAATAATGGTGTGTGTGTTGCGTATCTGTGTGTCTTATATACTTACACTTTTTCATATATTTACATTTTAAACAAAGTAATTTTCATGACAGTCAGGATTATTGTGCAATTGTCAAGAAATATACTAGCAGAAATAAACTTTCTGGCAAAATAGTAAGTGGTTATGATTTTGTTCCAAAAGCCAAGACTGAACAAAACAAATCATGAGGGTGGATTCAGAATCTGCTTTCTTGCCAACAATAACAAAACATTTGGATAAAATCCCCTTAAGAATGAGAGCAGATCTACAGCAAACATGGAAATTTAATTTGGCTATATATAGTGCTTTAAGTGTATGGATTTTCTTTTAAATCAAATACTCTTCAGCACATTCTCCGAATTTTTTCTTTTTTCTTTTTCTTTTTTTTTTTTTTTTTTTTGAGACAAGGTTTCGCTCTGTACTCCAGGCTGGAGTGCAGTGGTGCAATCACAGCTCACTGCAGCCTTGAGCTCCTGAGCTCAAGTGATCCTCCCATCTCAGCCTCCTAAGTAGTTGAAGTAGTTAGGATTACAGGCACATGCCACCATGCTCAGCGAATTAATTTTTTTTTTTTTTTTTTTTTTTGGAGAGACAGGGTCTCCCTATTTTGCCCAGGCTAGTCTCAAACTTCAGGACTCAAGCGATCTTCCTGCCTTGGCCTCCCAAATTGTTGGGATTGCAGGTATGAGCCACCATGCTCAGCTTTCCAATTTTTTAGAGTTTCCAATTTTCAAATAATTGGGGAAGAATATTTCTAAAGCTTTTCTGAACTTCTGCATATTTAGAAATCATATGAATAACTTTCTGGCCCAAAGTCTCACCATTTCTATGAAAAAAAGAGTTATAAAAATAAAATGCCTTAACTCTAAAATTTGCCAAATGCTACACATTTGCTATGGATGATATACTTATTCCAGGGGCCCGCCCAGCAGAGCATGATGGTTTAGGTCACTCAAAGACCAGCAGGACATTCTCAGTGTGAGGGTAATCATGGCTGGGTAACCATGTAATGCATTTGTAGATATGTATGACTGACACACACACACACACACACACACACACACACACACCCCTCGTGTGTTCCTTGTCCCTCTCATCCATGCCTCATGGTTAATAAAGCTAACTGAGGAATAGAAGAGTACTCTGTAAGCAGAACAAAGGCAGAAAACAAGGCAGAGGCTGAGGGCCATGGTTCACACCTGTAATCCCAGCACTTTGGGAGGCTGAGGTGGGTGGATTACCTGAGGTCAGGAGTTCGGGACCAGCCTGGCCAACAAGGCAAAACCCCATCTCTACCAAAAATACAAAAAAATTAGCTGGGCGTGGTGATGCACGCCTGTAATCCCAGTTACTCAGGGGGCTGAGGTGGAAGGATCACTTGAGCCCGGGAGACAAAGGTTGCAGCGAGCCAAAATCACGCCCATGCATTCCAGCCTGGGTGATGGAGTGAGACTCTGTCTCAAAAAAAAAAAAAAAAAAAGGCAGAGCTGGCACAAAGACTGTTGGTTGTGTATGTATAAATGCCGTAGGGGAGATGTGAGGGATGCAGTGGGGGAACCCATGGTTTGTCAAGGGGACTGAAGAACAGTTAGGAGAGTGGTAGGATGTTATCACGGGTTAAGGACTCTGTGTAAGAACTCCAGATTATCCACGTTTTCTTTTCATGTCAACTTGGTTCCATGTAATCTAGACACATGATTCCAATGTTTATGTATTTAGGTGTTATACCACTTATGTAGAAATGGGCCCCTACTCTGGCAGGGACAGCTTTTGGGTACAGCTACACAGATCCTACTGATGTGGAATCATTCAGGGTGATTCTGACTCTAATAACACTTTGAAATGGAAATGACAAAAATGCAAATGCCATCTTTGCTTTGATTAAAACTAAGAAGAATAGCCAACTTAGAACTTATTAGAATCTGTTGTAAGACATTCAGGCTTTGATGATTTAGCTTTGATCACTTAACTGGAGAGAAAAATCAAACCCCATTGGGTAGGGACTTACTTTACTAACTTAAGTTGGAAATGAAAGACCTGAAATCATTCTTTGAAATTAGGGGGAAGGCTCAGTCTATATGAATGAATATATACAGATATACTCACAATGGAGTAAGAAGTGGTTTAAAGTGAGTCTTTTTTTTTTTTTAATTGAGACAGAGTCTCACACTGTCGTCCAGGCTGGAGTGCAATCTTGGTGTGATCTCGGCTCACTGCAACCTCTGCCTTCCAGGTTCGAGCAATTCTTCTGCCTCAGCCGGGACTACAGGTGCATGCCACCACACCCAGCTAATTTTTGTATTTTTAGTAGAGACGGCATTTCACCATATTGGCAAGCCTGGTCTTGAACTCCTGATCTCACGATCTGGCCACCTCGGCCTCCCAAAGTGCTGGGATTATAGGTGTGAGCCACCACGCCCAGCCAAAGTGAATCTCTTATATCTCATCTTGGCATATCAAAATCTCTTTAGTAGGAGCATTACCAATGAAGTGATTCTGCAGCATACTCCCAAGCATTACTGTTAAGTTCCAGCTTGGGAGTATATATAGTAGATATCATTTTTAAAATATGGATGAACCCTACATTAACCCTTTGTGCCATTCAGAATTAACTAAAGGTTCCTTGGGGCTGAAAAGGAATTATTTGCAGCAGCAATGTCATTACATCTTTACTTATGACAAGCAGAATAAATAAAACAATGAAGTCATCCATTATAAGACATAAGATACCCAGTGTTCACACATCTTACTCTGGTGATTCTTTAAAAGATTGCGGCCGGGTGCGGTGGCTCAAGCCTGTAATCCCAGCACTTTGGGAGGCCGAGACGGGCAGATCATGAGGTCAGGAGATCAAGACCATCCTGGCTAACATGGTGAAACCCCGTCTCTACTAAAAATACAAAAAATTAGCCGGGCGAGGTGGCGGGCGCCTGTAGTCCCAGCTACTCGGGAGGCTGAGGCAGGAGAATGGCAGGAACCCGGGAGCCGAGATCGCGCCACTGAACTCCAGCCTGGGCGACAGAGCAAGACTCTGTCTCAAAAAAATAAAATAAAATAAAATAAAAGAGTGCATAATTGATTCCAAACAAATAGAACATGGATGGGATTTTACTTATCAGATACAAAAATTTCAAATACTTTTCTAAAAACTTTAAATGGTTCTTATATTGAGAGAAAACTGCAAATATATATATAATATATATTTCAACTATATGCTTCAAGCATATATATATACACACACTTGAAAAGAAGGCAGTGCTCATTCTACAAAGTTACTGACACTAACTAATATGAATCCACCTCTGCTTTCTATTTGACAGCCTTGTTTAGGTGTGTCTCCAAACTGATTTTTATTTACATTTGAGATTCCCACAGTGATGGTCTATTCTTTACATGAGAGCTTTTCAATAAATATATATTTGTTGTTGCTGAACTAACACATTGTTGAACTTAAGTCAGAAAGTTCCGACTCTCTTGGTTAAAAAAGCCAAGAAATTAAAGAGGGTCTCTGTCAGTTACCACTGCAGGGGAGAAATAAGACATATGACAGAGAAGTTTACATGGCTGCTGCTGCCCACGCTTCTGTGGATAAATGGGAAAGTCTGGTCTACAGCACTATCAGTACTGACACTGTTCATTAATTAAAGTGCCTAAATTCATTACAATTCATTAAAATGCAGTAACCTAATCACCCAGGAAGGGAAGAATTGGAGATGGAAAAGAAGTTTTTTCAAACAAGAATTTATGTCTTGGCTGGGTGTGGTGGCTCATGCCTGTAATCCCAGCACTTTGGGAGGCTGAGGCGGGCGGATCACTTGAGGTCAGAAGTTGGAGACCAGCCTGGCCAACATGGCGAAACCCTGTCTCTACTAAAACTACAAAAATCTGCAGGACATGGTGGTGCACATCTGTAATCCCAGCTGCTCAGGTGGCTGAGGCAGGAGAATCGCTTGAACCCGGGAGGTGGAGGCTGCAGTGAGCTGAAGTCACGCCACTGCACTCCAGCCTCGGGGATGGAGCAAGACTCTGCCTAAAAAAAAAAAAAAAAAAAAAGAATTTATGTTTCAACAAAGAAAAAGAAGCAGACTATTTCTGGAATGTTTTCTCCTTCTCATCCCTGTTTTTACCCTCATTTTAGTTTCTTATCAGCAACTGTCTGGACTCTTAGGTCCTGACTGGATTTTCTGGCCCCAGTTTCTTCCCCTCCAACCCAATCATATTGCTGGTCAAATAAATCTAGGCCTCAGAAAAAATATACATCACTTAGATCTTGAGAGGATTAAATGAGATAATGCCAGTGACATTCTTAGCACCCTGTCTGTACACTTAAGCACACCACAAATGTCAGCTGCCATCATGTCGTTAAAAGGCCAGCTATTAACTAGTTGTAGCAAATGGTACTGCATCATAGTGACTGTACAAGTTGCTTAACCTCCTTAAGCCTCAGTTTTCTCATCTACAAAATGGGAAAATACTATCCTTATGGAGGTTTTATGAGGATAAAACAATTAAAGGGTATGAAAGGTTTAGCTCAATATCTAGACCATCAATTCTAGGACTCTAATTCTGTGACTACCACTCTTAGTATCTTTAATGCATGGCTCAAGAACCACCTTCTCCATGAAGCTGTCCCTGATTCCTCCTCTCTTCAGCATCCTTGTATTCATTTCTTATTGCTGCTGTACCAAATTACCATACATTTAGCAGTTTAAGATAACAAAAATGTATTATCTTAAAGTTCTAGAGGCCAGAAGTCAAAATGAGTATCACTAGACCCTTTAATGTGGGGGTCCCCAACCCCTCTGCCATGGACCAGTACCAGTCCATGGCCCGTTAGGAACTGGGCCGCAGGGCAGGAAGCAAGCAAGAATTACTGCCGGAGCTCCGCCTACTGTCAGATAAGCATCCACATTAGATTCTCACAGGAGAGTGAACCCTATTGTGAACTGCACATGGGAGGGATCTAGGGTTTATGCTCCTTAAGAGAATCTAATGTCTGATGATCTGTCACTGTCTCCCATCATCAACAGATGGGACCATCTAGTTGCAGGAAAACCAGCTCAGGGCTCCCACTGATTCTACATTATGGTGAGTTGTATAATTATTTCATTATATATTACAATGTGATAATAATATAAAGTACACAATAAATGTAATATGTTGGAATGATCCTGAAACCAGCCCCCTGCACCTGGTCCATGGAAAAACTGTCTTCCATGAGACCAGCCCCGGTGCCAAAAAGGTTGGGGATTGCTGTATTAAGGTGTTTGCTAGGCTACATTCCCTTTGGATGCTCCAGGAGAGAATCCATTTCCTTGCCTTTTGCAGTTTCCTGAGGTCACCTGCATTCCTTGGCTTGTTGTCCTTTCCTCCAATAGTGTAGCATTTAAAATTCTCTTTATGACTCTGGTTTCCTCATCTACCTCCCTCTTCTACTTTAAAGGACTCTTATGATGACACTGGGTACACCAGGATAATCCAGAATAATCTCCCTATGTCAAGTTGATTCACAACCTTAATACTCCTTTGCCATGAAATGTGACACATTTGCAGGTTCCAGGGATTACGATGTGGACATCTTCGTGGGGCGGGGGATAGCATCATTCTGCCTAACGCACCCTATCTGAACTCTCAGACTATCAGTCTATAGCACTCACTTCACACTAAGCATGATAGTGTGCACTGCTGTTTAAAGTTTTGGGCATGTGTCTGTCCCCTTTATCTAAGCAGTGTCTGATGTAGGCAGGGTCTCTGTGTTAGACTCTGCTTCACAGTCAGTACTCTGTAAATGCTTGTTCATAATGGTACTATCCAATGCCCTCCCATTTCCTTTTCTGCCCTGCATCCTTTATGCTATAGTTGGTTCATGGATATATCTAATATTGCTGCAAAATGATGTGTCTTCTTAAGAATTACCGTACATTTTTTGACTTTTTATAAATACAATAGTGATTTTAGTGTCAACTTTCTCCTAAAACAATTCACATTTGGTCTATTCTTCTGCTGAACACAGTCCTCGCCAAAACAAAAAACACACAGGAAAAAACTACAGCACATTTGACCTGGAAGAGAAACCAGCTATTTGGTGACAGGCTGCTAATTCTTTTTAATAGTTCTTCTTCGAAACGGTTCAAATGAATCATTTTGATTGTTGAATTCAACTGACTATTGAATCAGGCTCTTAATGATTTGGGGTTCTTACGTTAGTCGTTTCAGAGATGAAAAATCAAAGCCACCATCTGTATTGCCCCTTTTTACCCCAGGGTGACTTTGGTAGAGACTTTAGGAAAATAACATTTAATCAGTGTCATTTGGGTCCCGGGAAGTAAGGCAGGGAGGGAAGCAGCAAGGGAAGCTGGCTTAGAGACAGGGGGTCATCAACCCTTCCTGCTGCTTCCTCGTCAAGCTCCCTAATGATTCCCTTGCCTTAACAGTTACCTTCATACCTCTTTTTGTTATAAAATATTTTTCAGTAAGCAAAATTTGTGATTTAAGGAGGGATAAAAGGACCTTTTAGTTCCCTATCAAATTCAAAATATTGGGCCATTCCTAAGGGTTTTTCTTTCTGTTTTTTGGTTTTTGTTTTCTTTCCAAGTTTTTTTTTTTTTTTTTTTTTTTTTGAGACATGGGCTCACTCTGTCACTCAGGCTGGAGTGCAGTGGTGCAATCTTGGCTCACTGCAGCCTACACCTCCTGGGCTCAGGAGATTCCACCTCAGCCTCCCCAGTACCTGGGACTACAGGTGTGTGCCACCACACCCAGGTAATTAAAAACACTTTTTTTCCTGTAGACATGGAATCTTCCTTTGTGGCCCCGGCTGGGCTCGAACTCCTGGGCTCAAGCGATCCTCCTACCTCAGCCTCCCAAACTGCTGACATTACAGGCATGAGCCACCACCCCCGGCCTCCAACTTTTATTTTAGGTCCAGGGGTACATGCGCAGGTTTGTTACATGCGTCAAAGGGATTTGGTGTACAGATTATTTTGTCACCCAGGTAATGAGCACAGCACCCAACGGGTCTAGCCAACATGGTGAAACCCCATCTCTACTAAAAAGACAAAAATTAGCTGAGCGTGGTGGTGCACGTCTGTAATCCCAGCTACCTGGGAGGCTGAGGCATGAGAATTGCTTGAACCTGGGAGGCGGAGGTTGCAGTGAGCTGAGATCGTGCCACTGTACTCCAGCCTGGGTGAAAGAGCAAGACTCTGTCTCAAAAAAAAAAAAAACATTTCCTACAAAATCAGTTTGGATCAGACTTAGTATCTGGTACCTAAGCATAGACAATGTTATCTCATTATCACCATCCGCTCTCCCAGGAAACCAAAGTCCCTTATACAGAGCTTAGTCTTAGTCATCTCCATGTCCAGCACCAGGCCTGACCCACAGCTACCACTTCTCAAATGAATTGAACTCCAACTGCTATAGGGTCAGATACAGGCTCCAAGTGCCAAAGGGAGTGGGAAGCAAAGATAAATCAGTCTCCCCTCCAATCCAATCAGGTCACAAACCTTTTAAGATCTTTTAAGATTATATTAATTATACATTTTCTTTAATTCTATCACTTATATATCTTTGATTTTGCATTGCTCAGGTTAATTTGTACATCTCAGAATAACAGGTTTCACAAAGAAGGTCAGCACCAATTGCTTACCATCTCCAGGTATCTACTACTGGGGTGTGCCTGCAGTGGAAAATCAATAAATATTTTAGTATGACAATCTACGTAGATGTTAAAAGCAGGAACTCTACATCAGACAGGCCTTGTTTTGAGTTCTTGCTTCACTACTTATTTATTACCTGAAGGACCACAACAAACTGACGTCTCTAAGCTTCAGGGTCCACATCTGTAAAAGGGGGAATAATAGTAATACCCATCTCATCAAACTGAATGAGGATTAAATGAACAAAGTTATATAAAGGGTAGTATATTTGCTATGAATAAGTGCTCAATAAACAGCTGCTATTACGATGATAGTATCAGGAATACAGAATATTTAGCAAGTTCATAATATTGTGGGGAGAATTACCTAAAAGGGTAATTTTCCTTTGTCTAATAGGGATTTCTTAATCTGTAGGATTTT
Source organism: Piliocolobus tephrosceles (assembly GCF_002776525.5). NCBI lineage: Eukaryota > Metazoa > Chordata > Mammalia > Primates > Cercopithecidae > Piliocolobus > Piliocolobus tephrosceles. The sequence continues at coordinate 38,635,149 of NC_045436.1, read as the reverse complement.
TCTTTCTTATTACTGTTCAAGAGGACAGCAATGTACTAAAAGTAATTTCTAAACCTTCCCTTATTCAATGGTTCAGCCTATTTTTCCTTCTCTTCTTTCCCTTCCCAGCCCTTCTGAACCAGAGGCTATTATGAAAATTAATAAATCTGATTTTCATTTTCCCACTGTAGCCTCTGGCAGAAGTAATAAATAAGCCCTAAAAGTAAGCAGAAGAGGGAGAAAGAGAGCTAAAAGGCAGGCAGATAAACTGTGCTGACCAGGGATCACCATCCCTTCTATTCTCCCTAATGTCTTCCCTCATTCCTAGTTCCTCATGTGGGTTTTAGTCCTCACTGTCATTTTTTAAGACTTAAGAGAAGAGTCCCCAAATGAATTTTCTGAATAGGATCAATGAGTGGCATAAAGCAAGGAACTGGATAGATTAAATGTAAATTTTTTATCTATTTATGAAATTACTAGAATCTCCCATATTTCAGAGTAGTATGGACTCCTTAGACAATAATACAGAAAACAAAAATTAAAAGTATTATTTCAGGTGCCAAAGGACGGATAACATCTCTGTACATTGGTTTTCAGCTGTTAAGGGTAAAAATAAAGATTTTATTTTCTTTAAAGGGCAAAAGTCCCACTTTTTACTGTCTTTTCTTCCATTAGTTTTGTTTGTGCCACAGAGCTCATAACATGAAGTTATACCTTTGTGTAGCTGACCCTGCAAAATGAACAAATATCAGAAACTGCTGTAACCAAGAGAATCCTTCACGGGCTCCAAAGACCAGGCACCTCCCTCTGGTATAAGAACACTCAGCTCTGGCAACCTTTTCTACTTGGATGAGGATTCTTCTGATCTGTGTCTTCAAACTAAGATTTTTATCCACAGTGGGGCAGTCTTGGTCTCTAATCTAGAGTGATTAAAAAAAAAAAAAATCTTTTTCTTTTAATCAAGAAGAGGTAAAGCCACAGCCAGGCCTTGACAAACTACCTGAGGATAGGGAATATATTCTCTGTACAATACAACATCTGTTGCAAATTCAAGCCCACTCCTGTCCTTCCTCTCCACTTCATTAACTTCCATCCATACAACACTTTCAAAATGATACAGAAATACAAACAAGGAGAATGTCCAATTGTTTCATTCTATTATTCACTGTGTAGAATGCTTCTAAAGTAAGTGTTCAATTCTGATTTTTCACAGTTCTAAAGATTCACAGAATTCTTGAGTGAGAAGAGACACCTGGAGACATCTGTCACCTTTACTTTGAAGCCTTATTTGATCTTCCACAGGCAGAAATAATGCCCTCCACCTTGACATCTATATATTCAGTGCTTAGCACCTAATGGGCACTTACCACATTTTGACTCACATTATAATCCTCCTTATGGCTTATTGCTTCTACTAAGATAAGGTTCTTTAAGACAGAGCCTTTATATCCCTTGAAATGGCTGGCAGAGCACCTTACACAAAATAGGTACAACATAAGTGTCTGCTGTTGAAGATACTGGTATGAGTCCTCTCCACACCTCTGCAAGCTGGAGATCAGCTGAGCTAAAAAGCCTCTGTGTTGTTTTTTTTTGTTTCTATTTTAGGGGTGGATGTTATTAATTCATAGAGAAGAAATACTGTGCTTACCACAAGGCTTCAAAAATTTTTTATTTAGAAAGAACGCATTTTGAAGGGCTACTTCAGAATTGCAGAATTACTAAAAACATAATATTCATGTAATGAAAAATGTACTATTTTGGGAGGGGTGGGAAGCAATGCAATCATGACAAGGAAGCATAGAAAACCACATGAAGGATTCCCTTCTGTGGAATAGACATAGATAAATGTAATCTAAAAAATACGTTGACAGAATTTTAAAGAACACAAGTCAAAAACACAGAGATAGAAGACATAAAAATTAAGAGCCAAGAAAAATAGATTCAGGAGGTCCATATCATTCATTCTTTTACACTTCTCCTGAAATGCTAATTCAGCACAAGATTAGATAGTAGAGCTAATAGAGGGGGTAACATGTTCAAAGGTATGGCAGCTGAAAAGTTATAAATAAGAAATAAGCTACCCTGAGACTTTAGTGGATAAATGACCAGATTTATCTTTAGAACATGCTCTAAAATTCTGTTATGAAGAAAACTCTTGGGCCAGGTGCCATGGTTCACACCTGTGATCCCAGTGCTTTGGGAAGCTGAGGCAGGAGGGTTGCTTGAGGCTAGGAGTTTAAGACTAGCTTGGGCAACATAGGGAGACCCTATTGCTACAAAAAAAAGTTTTTTTTTTATTAGCTGGGCACAATGGTATGGGCCTGTCGTCCCAGCTACTCAGGAGGCTGAGGTGGGAGGATCATTTGAATCCAGGAGTTTGAGACCAGCTTGGGTAAGATGGCGAGATCTGGTCTTTACAAAAAAATAAAAATTAAAATATTAGCCAGGTATGGTGGCATAAGCCTGTAGTCCCAGCTACCTGGGAGGCTGAGGCAGGAGGATCCCTTAAGCCCAGGAATTCAAGGCTGCAGTGAGCTATGATTGCACTACTGCACTCCAGCCTGAGTGACAAAGGAAGAACATGTCTCTTAAAAAAAAAAACCAAACAGGCCAGGCGCAGTGGCTCACGCCTGTAATCCCAGCACTTTGGGAGGCTGAGGCGGGCGGATCACGAGGTCAGAAGACCGAGACCATCCTGGCTAACATGGTGAAACCCCGTCTCTACTAAAAATACAAAAAAAATTAGCCGGGCGAGGTGGCGGGTGCCTGTAGTCCCAGCTACTCGGGAGGCTGAGGCAGGAGAATGGTGTGAACTCGGGAGGCGGAGCTTGCAGTGACCTGAGATCGCGCCACTGCACTCCAGCCTGGGCGGCAGAGCGAGACTCTGTCTCAAAAAATAAATAAATAAATAAATAAAAAACAAACAAAGTCAAGGGAGGTTTTCTTCACTACGTGTTTCATAAGCAGAGGATTCTGCACATGAGGTTTAATTTCTCAGTCATTCTCACTGTTGACCAGTTGTCACCGAAGCATGAGCAATATAATTTGTATATATTTAATTTTAAGAAGTTACTAAGAATACACAGTAAGATGCCACTTCACACCCACTAGGATGGCTACAATGAAAAAGGCAGATAATATTAATAACAAGTGTTGGCAAAGATGTAGAGAAATCAGAACCCTCATGCACTCCTGGTAGGAATGTAAAATGGTACAGTTGCTTTGGAAAACAGTCCAGCAATTGTCAAAGGGCTAAACATGGAATTATTATATGACTCATAAATTCTACTCAGATTTATATCAAAGAGAAATACAAACACGTCTACACAAAATCCTGTACACAAATGTTCATAATAGCATTATTTATAATAGCCAAAAAGTGAAACAACTTCAAAATCCATCAACCGGTGATGGATAAAATGTGGTAGAGCCATACAACGGAAGGTCATTTAGCAAGAAAAAGGAATAAAGTACTGGTCCATGCCACACATGGATAACCCTTGAAAACATTAAGTAAAAGAAACCAGCCAGGTATAATCTCAACACTTTGGGAGGCTGAGGTGGGAGGATTGCCTTAGCCCAGGAGTTTGAGACCAGCCTGGGTAAGGTGGCAAGACCCGATCTCTACAAAAAAGAAAAATTAAAAAACTAGCCAGCCGTGGTAGCACATGCCTGTAGTCCCAGCTACTTGGGAGGCTGAGGCGGGAGGATTCCTTGAGCCCAGGAAATCAGGGCAGCAGTGAGCTATGATTGTGCCACTGCACTCCAGCCTGGGTTACAAAGCGAGAGCCTATCTCTATAAATAAATAAGTAAATAAATAAATAAGTAAGCAAGCTAGTCACAAGAGACCACATGTTATATAATTCCATTTATATGAAATGTGTAGAATAAATAGGTCTATTTATAAAGACAGAAAGTATTATAAATTAGGGGTTGTCTAGAGTTGAAGGGCATAAGGAGTGAAGGCTAAAACGTTCAGGTTTCTTCATGGATTATGAAAATGTTCTAAAATTGATTATGGTGATGACTGCACAATTCTGTGAATACACTAAAAACCACTTTATTTATTTATTTATTTAATTTATTTAAGACAAGGATTATGTTGCCCAGGCTGGTCTTGAACTCCTGGGCTCAAGTGATCTGCCCATCTTGGCCTCCCAAAGTGTTAGGATTACAGGGGTAAGCCACTGTGCCCAGCTAAATTGTACACTCTAAATGGATGAATTCTATGGTATATGAATTATATCTAATAAAGTTGTTACCAAAAAAAGAATAAGCCTGATTAAATGAGTGAATGGTTGAACTGTTCATTTTAATACTTATAGAAGTATACAACTATATGGATTAGAACCTTTAAATATATTTTCAATGGATACAATTCGGTATGATATTAAAAATTTAAAGTTCATATTTCGGCCAGTGTTGGTGGCTCATGCCTATAATCCTAGCATTTTGGGAAGCTGTGGTGTGAGGACTGCTTGAGCCCAGGAGTTTGAGACCAGCCTGGACAACAAGTGAGAACCTGTCTCTACAAAAAATAAAAAATTTGGCAGATGGTGGTGCATGTCTGCAGTCTCAGCAACTCAAGAGGCTGAGGCAGGAGAACTGCTTGAGCTTGGAAGGTCAAGTCTCCAGTGGAGCGTACCACTGCACTCCAGCATGGGCAACAGAGTGAGACCCTGTCTCAAAACCGAAAAAAAAAGTTTGTATTTTCAATTAACAACATTCTAGAAGTGGATTTCTGGTTCTTTATGAAAATGACTTACAAATTTCATATATTGGCTTGGCCAACAAGATCTATGTCAACCTGAAAAGTAATGCTAATAATAATGCTAATAATTAGGCCTGTGTTTATTGACTTCCATTCTGTGGGCCATGTGCATCAACTCTAATCCTCACTGTCCTACAATTAGTCCTATTTTAGAATGTGGAAACCGAAGTTTCCACATTCTAAATAACATGCCCAGAGTCACAAAACCAGCAAAGGGCAGATCTGGGACTGGAACCCCACTCAGCCTGACTGCAATCCCATGATCCAAATGCCTTTTCAGGCAGCACATTCCTGACATACCTTTAAAAACAGATAGTGAAAGAAAGTAAAAACATCACATTTTTATTAATAAGTAGGAGTTTTGCTTATAAAAAGGAAAAACTGAAATGGAATGAAAAGGAGAAAGTATATTTAGAAGCATAGCTTTTATATGATTTTATATAATTCTTTATACCCTTGGGTGACAATTGATTAGGAAATTACTGATAATATTCTAAGACATAAAGCGTCTGGTTATGAGAGCTTTGATAATAAAGGGGTTATATTTAATGAGGGATATAAGATTCTAAATCTCTAAATATGATACATGGGAAATAAAAAAGATAAATAATCTTTCAATAAAAACCTGTAAGAAAATCTCCCAGATATATATAGGAAGCTGAACACAGATTCGGCATTGATAGTACAACCAAGCTGTATGAATCAAGAGGGAAAAGAGAATATGCAGAAGAAATTTCCCAATAACAACTCCAGGTGACAGGTGCACTGATAATTCTATGAGGTAATTCTATTAGAAAAACTGCAAAAAGATTTACAGGGAAGAGAACATTCCCAAACTTGTCTTCCATTTCCCTAGAAACAAATAGCACAATGAGAAAGACCTATCCCTGGTTATCTGTCCTCAATCTTTATGATGCTAATCAGCTTGGAGCAGATAGAACTGCAATAAAGAATCTGTATACTTCCTAAATAATCTGTGTCCAAATATTTCTAAGAAAAATCATTTAATATCTAAGTTGAGAGTACTCTGTTATGAGCAATAAAAAGTATAATAAACAACATGAAAATTTAAGCTTTTATATAATAAAGTAGAAAAAGAAATGTCACTTGCTTTCTATTTCCCTCTGTAAATACCGTTAAGATGTGGGAGTGAAATTGTATAAGTTGTTGACATGGGCCCTCAAAACAAAATGAGAGTGAATGTAAGTGATCCCTGTTTCTTACATGTCAGGATGTCACTGACAATATGGAAATTCTTAACTGTTCTAAGTATTCATATTATGTTGCCAAGTGGCAGAAATTAAGTCCTATATGGACCAGAGATTAAGCAAGATAATGGGTATGAAGGTCCTTCATAACACAAATGACTAATTATTAGTGTTATTATTTTGAAAACTGAAACAGACCATGAGACACTAGATCTGTATCATATGTCTCCAGGGCTATTTCCTAAGTCAAAGCATTACAACTGTTGCGATAAAAGCTGGACATTCCAAAAAAAACTACTCATTTTTCTTGAGTATTGAGGAAAGCTGCTATTCTTTGATATAAGCTCAGAGAAGACTGAATACTGCAGTTTGAGAATTGCTGCTAAAAAGGAGACAAACCATAAACAGAGATTTTCAAACTCTTGCTATACCAAGAACTGAACAAGGAGGACATCTCCAAATATCACACCTTCTTCAAAGAGTAAAATATTCCGTGGATCTTGAAGACTCACTGTGGAATTTCCAAAGCCTTACGTACATTTGTTCAAAGCATTATCAGGTGTTGATTGGAAGGGAGGCTGAGTTGTTTCTGTGACTTGATAAAACAGCTGGCTATTAGCCCCTGAATTTAATAACTAGGGAATAAAAGTTTATTTGACCCTTAAGGGTCTATAGTAAACAAGACACAGACATCTTACTGTAATACCACAGAATCTTCCCACATGTCAAACAACAATAATAACAACAACAAAAATACACCAAAAAAACCCCAACCCTGCTTAAGGGTTTTTTGTTTTGTTTTGTTTTGGTTCAAAGATATCTTAGTACATGAGTCTGGAGAACAAGCCTTTAGATTTTAGAGAAATTGTTCAAACGTTGATAGGGCATAGAAGCAAAGCTTAATGTTCAATTTAACCCAAGGAAAAGAGAATCTGCAACAAAGTCATCAAAGGAAGATTCTAATACTTGCTTCTAAGTTGTTTCTTCTTACATCCGAGGATCACAAAAGAATGACTTTTTCTCAGAATTATCTTGTAAGTAAAAACAAACAATAAAGATTATTCAAACTGAGATTTAAATGTAAATCCAGGTCTATTTTTAAAGGGCCCGACCAAATCATGTTATAGTGAGAGACCACACAGAACAGTCAAGTAAAATGTGCATTCTGAGACAGCCTGAGGTGCCAATGTACCTCAGAAGTGTGGTAGTCCTTTAATTGTGCAAACTATTTAAAACAGTTAATCTGTACATAAAACATGTTTCCAATATTGAATTGAAATGTTAACCAAGTGTCACTGGGTGTAGCTATCTCTAAAACATAGCCATAGCAAAAATGACAGGTAAAAAGATTTCTCCGTTGTAGAGAATTCAAATACATATAAAAATAATTGAGTGCAGTGGCTCAGGCCTGTAATCCCAGCAGTTTGGGAGGCCCAGGCGGGCGGATCGCCAGGTCAGGAGGTAAGAGACCATCCTGGCTAACACAGTGAAATCTCGTCTCTACTAATACAAAAAAAATTAGCCGGGCGTGGTGGCACACACCTGTAGTCCCAGCTATTCGGGAGACTGAGACAGGAGAATCATTTGAACCTGGGAGGTAGAGGCTGCAGTGAGCCGAGATCACACCACTACACTCCAGCCTGGGCAACAGAGCAAAACTCGGTCTTAGTAATAATAATAATAATAATAATAATAATAATAATAATAATAATAAAGTTGCTTAGGAGTTTTATCACTACTGACCTTTCTGAGTTAAAGCCTTTAAAAATTACTAATATATTAATATTAATTTGTTCAAGTCTTAATTAAGTAGTATAACTAACTACTCAGTTCCCTGACTCAGTTCCCTGTTAATTTGTTTTTTTTTAGGGGAAAAAGTGAGGAGACACTGTTTGGCAAGATTTACACATCAATGCTTGATTAAGGAAAAGGTACGCCTCCCTTAGCAGCGTGAAGCCCAGATAGAGATGGGTTCTTTCTACTTTCCAGACTTTAATAGCAACTGTGCCCAGAGCTGCTAGATATTCCTTACACCTGTCCCCTGTAAAAGACCATAAACATTCCTGGTTTACTGTAGCTGAAAAGTCATCTAAACTCAAATTTATTGGATGGCTTTGCATTGGTCCAGTGTGGTCTTACAAGTTTTTTTTTTTTTTTTTTTTCTTTCTTCTTTTTGAGATGGAGTCTCACTCTGTCACCAGGCTGGAGTGCAGTAGCACGATCCTGGCTCACTGCAACCTCCACCTCCCAGGTTCAAGTGATTCTCCTGCCCCAGCCTCCCGAGTAGCTGGGATTACAGGCGTGTGCCAACATGCCCAGCTAATTTTTGTATTTTCAGTAGAGACAAGGTTTCACCATGTTGGCCAGGCTGTCTCGAACTCCTGACCTCAAGTGACCACCTGCCTCAGCCTCCCAAACTGCTGAGATTTACAGGCATGAGTCACCGCACCCAGCCTGGGTTTATGAGTCTTTCACTGGGACTTGACCCATTCTCACTTCCCAAAGAGTTTAAAGATTGGGATGAAGTTAACTGGAGTGGGAAAAATAAGTAAGATTGGAAAGATACATGACTTTATAACCCCATTGAAGACATACAAAAAAAAAAGTAAGGCTGAAATATAAAGTTTTCCCTGGTGGCATTTGTTTTGGTACGTTATTTTTTAATTTACGTTTTCAGGAAAAATTCTCCATCAGATTAAATTGCTAAAGTTACAAAAGGCAAATACCCTAACACCACATAAAATTTGAATCTGAAAAGGTAAACCTAACTCCTGGTATATATCTAGAGGGGTATTGACAACATTTCTGTTTCTCTGAGATTCAGGGATTTCAGGATAACATTTGAATTAAGGTTGTGTATCTATCCTTTCAACATTTGAATCATTTAACACAGAATGATCAAATGCTGTTTCTGGCCTATCAAATCACCTAACACTTTCTTTGCAATGATGATGTTCAAAGCTGGTGCAAATAGTGCAGGATGGAGCCATTCTTAGCTGCCATTGGTAGGAGTGGGTACGATCTTTCTGGAGAGTAATTTGGGCCTTTAAAAACTTTATGACCTTTTCTCCAAAATTCAGCTTCTAAAAAGCTATCTTCAGGAAATAGAAAGGTGAGATAAATTTCCAGATGAAGACATTTATTGCACTGTTCTTTACAATAGCAAATCTAAATGGTCAACAATAGAGAAATGACAAAATAAATTTTGTCATTAATAATTTTAAAAATATACTATACAGTTATTATCATATTTGACATTGTGTCAGGCACTTACCTAACTGCTTTACTCACTTGGCCTTCTCAAGAGCCCTATGAAGTACATTCTCTTACTTAGAGTTCCCATTTTGTTGATGAGAAAAGAAAGAAGTGAAAAATGAACACTGAATATCTTATGCCCTATAATGGATGAGTTCATTGTTTTATTTATTCTGCTTATTGTAAGTAAAGAAGTAATGACATTGCTGCTTCAAATAATTCCTTTCTGGCCCCTATAGGACCTTCAGTTAATACTGAACAGCACAAGATTTATGTAGGATTGATCCATGTTTAAACTTGCCCAAGGTCATGGAGCTAGGAAGTGATGGTGCTGGGATTCCAAACCAGCAGCCCAGCTCCAGAGCTGAAACTCTTTAGCATTATACCATAGTGATGTTTTCTGTATTACTTTTCTTACTTTTGTTCTGTGTATTATTTTTCAAATGTGATCCTGAATTCTATAAAATGATAAAATTTTTATAATTTTTCTCTCACAGAGTTTTGTTTCAATATTCACACGCAAAATTGGTCTCTGGTCTTCCTTTAAGAGAAATGTATTTTCCATGTTTCAATATCAATGTTATTTCGCCTTCATAAAAAGGAACGAACTGGAGGCCTTCCTTCATTTTCTATGTTCTAGGACAGTTTAAAATAGCATTAGAATAATCTATTTTGTAAAAGTTTGGTAGAATTTCTTTGCAAATTCTAAAGGACAAGGAAAAGACGGTAGCTCTATGACAACTTCTTTGTTATATCAACAATAACTGTTCTTTCAGATTTTCTAAGAGTTCTGGAGTCAGATAGTCATATTTTCTATTTATTTTAAAAAATTAAACAGATTTATTGAGATATAGTTTATATTCCATAAAATTTACCTGCTTGAATTATACAATTGGAAAATTTTTAGTAAATTTACACAGTTGTGCAATCATGAGATCATTTTAGAACATTCCCATCACCCTAGAAAGATCGCTTGTACCTAATTGCAGTCAATCCCCGCTGCCATCACCAGCTCCTCCATTTTAATAGTTCAGCTCTGTAACTTTAATGTATATAAACAGACATGTTTATTTTATGTGGATTAAATAAGATAGCAGAGGCAAATCTTGGATGTATTGTATATAATGTGACTATACTACATAAAAAATATTTAACTTTAAGAATTGAATGTGGTACTCTGCGCAAACAGTACAATTTTCTTATAGCTCATTAAAGCTACCTGGTACTTAGAGAAAAAACAAACAGTATGACTGTTTTCATTTTCCTATGATCAGTGCTGAGACTTCCATAAACACATATTCCTTACAGCTCCATTGGCAGCAAGCAACAGGAAGCAAATACCAAAATATGATCACAACAACCACCCTGCCTACAGATGAAATTGCCATTTTTCTTTACTTCATGTTGACCAGATTTTCAAAGTATAAGGTATTTTTTTAAGTTTTACTTTTTCTTTTTTTGTTGTTTTTAGAGATGGGGTCTTGCTATGTTGCCCAGATTAGTCTTGAATTCCTGGCCCCAAGCAACCCTCCTGCCTCAACCTCCTGAGAAGCTGGGATTACAAGTGTAAGCCACTGTGCCCGGCTTTACTTTCTTAATTTCTTCTATTTTTCCTAATGAGAGTTTAGGAAAAGTCTAGCTATTTCTGAAATGAACAAAGTGTTTTACCCATAGTGTTCAGAATTTAGTGCTTAGAATTAAGCACAGCTGATTAGAACACCAGCCAATATATTTTTAGTTTGCACTGAACAGAGATTTCTCTAATTAGGAAGCATTAGGGTCATTTGATTTCTGATTCTTGCTTCAAAGCTCTCCCCATAAAAGAGGGAACTTTAAGTATAAGATTAAACTTAATTTAACAAGAAAATATTTTTACATGTTCAAACATGAATAATCTCATCAGTAGCATTTTTAGATCTAAGAGTATTGGAAAAAATTGCTCTCAGCATTGAGAAATTCTTCTACTGATAAAGGTCAACAGAAAGCAAACTCTTGGAGAGGTGGAAGGAACATGGACTGAAGCCATTGACATGGGTTCAAATTTCAGGTCCACCAACCACTAGATAGGTGTCCATATTCTTCCTCTTGCCTCTTTCTTTCCCTCCTCCCTGCCTGGCATCCCCTTGTGAAAACAAAACAAAACAAAATGCAAACAACATACTTCAATGGAAACATACTCCCAAGATTTCTTTAAAGTGAATTTACACTGATTAAATTTTTTTTTAATTCAGAAACTAAAGTAACTAAGTTAAGTTCTTCTCTTGTCAACTCAATATCCTTGTTGGCCATCTGTTACTCTTCTATCATCTTTTACTCAAAGACATAAAGTGAGCCTCAAAAACATTTAAGTGCATATTGCAAGATTGTTTTGAGATTTAAACAGATGTGTACTTACATGAATGCCCAACTATCAAACACTCAAGGGTATGTAATTATTGTGCTGACAAGTATAAAATCACAATAAAGGTATTCAAAACACACATATACTCACACAGGTATTCAGAGTCTGTCCATACACTTCATGTTAGGTATATATTGATTATATCTATAAAAGTCACAATATTTAAAAATATTTTCTTAGTTAAATAAAAGAATTATAATTGGCTCTTCTAATTTCATACTTAAGATTTGTTTTCAAATGTTTCTGTGAAAGAAGTATTAGAAAGTTATCAAGTGATCAATAAGAAATGTGACTTTTAATTGGATGGAGATGATAAATAAAAGATTCTGTATAGAAAAAGCACGAGCAAATGAAAAATGCTATTAATTCTAAATCTGTACTATTATATATTAAACATATACTATTACAGGTCCTTCTTTCCAAAATAGGTCAGAGTTTAAGGATCCCAAAAATCTGAATATTGACATAAAACTTCTTTCCAACTTAATCACTACAAACTTAGAATTAAACTCATATGAAATCTGAAATCAATACCTCATAAGGGTTTAGCACAAAATTTGCAATTTTTGTAAACTTCCTGCAAAAAAAAAAAAAAAAAAAGATTTGGAAACAAAATTTTCAGGAACAAAGGAACAGAAATCAGATCTGACCTTTTTTAATGCTTTGATGACTTTCATTACTCTCCATCTCTTCCCCCGATCACTTTCCTCTTTAAGGAATTAGTTAAGGCCAGATCTACTCAAGTCAAGTCTTAAATTAAATTTTGGAGAAATATTAATATTCAATCCTCTCTATAAAAAAGAATAAAATATATTCCTATTTTCTAATTCCTGAATTTCAGTTATTCTTCCCAAATTGGTGCCGTATGCTCTGGTGAAAATATTTTATCCTGATGGTCTCATCAAATTGGCCAAAATGTAGGGGTTGGGGGAAGAGATAATCAGTGTGAATGAGCACATGGGAAAAGGGATGTTCTCCATCAATGTGAATTGATGCCATCTGTTTGGAGGATAACACGGCAATTGAGGTCAGATATTTAAATGCACATTGTCTTTTCTTTAATACTTCCACGTCAAAGCAATTCTTGTCAAAGCAATTGCACAAGTACTCAAAAAGAGGAGTAAAGAATATATATACTGCAGCATAATTTATAATAGCAAAAAATAAAGAAAAATAAGTGTCCATCAACACAGGCATGATTTTAATGTTAGGTTACTTCTGTATGTGGAATGTTATGCAGCTATTTCAAACAACAGTAATCAGGTCGGTACATAGTAGCATGGAAGGACTTTGAAAAAAGTTAAGTTGCATGTAGAATGATATACAGAATATTCACATGTTTTCCTGTGATGAAAATACAATTTTATTTATATATATGTGTGCGTATATATATTATACACAGACATGTGTATATGGACCCCACACAAATATATATGGATCCAGGCAGCAAGAGAAGAAAAAGAAAGCGAGCGAGAGAGAGAGAGATCGATCTGGAATGATGCTCACAAACAACCCATGAGTACTAGAAGTGGAGACGGTAAGTAAGTATATTTTACCTTATACATTTCTCTGCTGTTGAAATTTTTTTAGTAATTGTGAAGAAAAAACCCAACCATATATTATGCCCAGCAGGCACCAGAAGAAGAGGGAGTCAAATCTATTAATATTTTAATAACAGTTATTAACTCTCAGATTTCTTTCCATCAGCCTGCTGGAGAGAAAGAGCATTCTGCTTTGGTTGTCAGTACACAATTCCTAACACAAGGTCTCCCAGCACGGTTTTGTGAATCAAATGGAAACCTGTGGCCCAAAAAGGAGCACAGTTTAGCTGGATACATTGTTAGTTGAGGATCAGTCAATAAAGACTGTTGGCCGATGGATCCATTCCAGTCTCAAGTTTCAGGGGCTCTGGCGGGAGGGAGGGCACAGACCCCAGAATACTCCTGAGAAGCCCTCGCCTATCCCTCCTCCATTCACTGCCTTTTCATCATAACCTGCCTTTAGGATTAAATGATCTTTCACCAGACCTTAGGCACTACTTCCATGGTCTTCCTGACCTTGTTATCACCAATAGCTGCGTCCTTTCCAGAATCTCAATTTTAAGCATCCCACCTTGCCAACCCTTCCTTTCCTTTCCTCTCCTTCCTCTCCTTTCTCTTCTCTTCTCTTTTCTCTCCTCTCCTTCCTCTCCTCTCCTCTCCTCCCCTCCCCTCCCCTCCCTTCCGCTCCCCTCTCCCTCTCCCTCTCCCCCACCCCCCCTCTCTGTCTGAGAAGGAGTCTTGCTCTGTCACCCAGGCTGGAGTACAATGGTGTGATCTTGGCTTACTGCAACCTCTTCTTCCAGGGTTACAGCGATTCTCCTGCCTCAGCCTCCCGAATAGCTGGGATTACAGGTGCATACCACTATGCCCAGCTAATTTTTGTATTTTTAGTAGAGGCAGGGGTTTCACTATGTTGGTCACACTGGTCTCAAACTCCTGATCTCAAGCAATCTACCAGCCTTGCCAAAGTGCTGGGATTACAGGTGTGAACCACTGCACCTGGCCCATTTGTTCTTTCTTGAACTCCTTACAGCAAGAAGGCCAGTTCCAATACTTTTCTACCCCATCAGGATTTATCATCTACTAACTTTATCTCGCTTTACTCTCTACACCCCCTTCATTCCTTACTTTCCTCCTTTCCAGCTTAAGTTCACGACTTCTCATTGTAATCACTCCCCTGTCCCCACTTCATCATACCTACCTCTGAAAACCTCACCCTGCTTGCAGCCAACCCTCTGCTCTCTCCATGTCTCTACCCATGTTGCTGAGCAGCAATGGTGAACACACAACTATGCCAATTTCACTTGAAATTCAAGTGGATCCTTTCAGCTGCCCAGCAGTCACGCTATTATTTTCTTAGTTCATTCATCTCCCACACTGCTACATGACTAGCACATTTCTCCCTAAGTCCTCAATACCTCCATTCCCATCCTCCTTCTCAATGGATAATTTCTATGCTTCACTGAGGAAACAATAAGCAGAGGAATTCCACCATCACACCTGCTGCCAAGTCGCATCTGTGCCCATTGCCTTTGCTCGTTTAGGAAAATCCATCTGTGTTCCAATCTAAGCATTCTCATCTTCCAGTTGGCGAGTTGGGATCTGTCCCCTGCTCAAGGACACCTCTGCAGCACTATTTGCTTTCTTTCCTGTGTCATCAATTTCCTCCTCTTTGCTGGATCATTCAATTTGCACACAAACAGGATGTAATTTCTCTCATCTTAAAACAAAACAAGAACAAAAGACTGTGCCACCCAGCCTCTTCTGCCAGCTGTTTCTCTGTTCCCTTTATAGCAAAACTACTTTTTCTATCTCAAAGCACTCCCCTTTTATTCCCTCTTGAGCCTGTTCTATGATGCTAAATGCAATGGTCAGTTCTCAGCCATTTGCAGCATTTGGCAGCCTATCACTTTCCTCCTTGAAACACTTTCTCTACTCAGCTTCCAGGATGCTATTCTCAGTTCTCAGCCTACCTCACTGCTATCCTCTCAGTCTCTTATCGGTTCTTACTCATCTCATGAAACTTAGGTGGGCTCAATCCTTAGCATTCACAGTGGGCTTTATTTATACTCACACCCTAGGGGACCTTATCTCATCTCATGGCTTTAAACACTATGGCATGCTGATGACACTCTTATCGAGCCCTAGTTTGGGCCAAGTCTCCAAATTCCAGATTTATATATTCAACTGCCTACTGGACATCTCCAGCTGGATATCAATTAAGTATCTTAAACTTATGCTACCAATGAACACTTAACCCTCCAGAAACCTTCTCCTCCTACAGTGTGCTCCATTTCAGTAAACAGTACTTCCACTCTTCCAATGGCTCAGGCCAAAAACCTTGGAGTCATCCTTGACTCCTGTCTTCTTCTCACAACCACATCCAATCTATCAGCAAGTCCTGTGTGTTCTACCTTCACAATGCAACTGGAGTCTGCCACTTCTTACCACTTCTCTATATCTCTGGTCTCCAAATCCACCACCACCTCCTGCTCAGATTACTGCAATAGTTTTCTGCCTGGTTTCCCTGCTTTTATCCCTGACCATTATCAATCTACTTGACAGTTTGATTCATTTAAAATTTAAGTCAGATCAACTATCTTCCCATACCACTAAGAATAAAAACCAAAGTCGTCACAATAGTCTGCAAAAGCCTACATCATTTGGTCTCCATTCCCTGTCTGACCCATTTCTCACCACTGGAGCCCCTCACTCACTCCTTTGCTCTGGTCAAAATGTTTCCTAAATGTCCCAAGCACACCCCTGCCTCAGGGACTTTGTACTGCTGTTCTCCAAGCTTCAACCCCTCTCCCCTCAGTTCTCCACCTGGCTCATTTCCTCTCTTACCTCTCATGTCTCTGCTCAGAAATCACCTCAGTGATGCCTGGTCTGACCACCCTATTTAAAAGTTATGCCCTACTCCAGCATCCCTATGTATCTAAGCCTGTTATTAAACAAAGCACTTGTTGACTGGGTGCAGTGGCTCACGCCTGTAATCCCAGCACTTTGGGAGGCCGAGGTGGGCGGATCATGAGGTCAGGAGACCAAGACCACCCTGGCTAAAACGGTGAAACCCCATCTCTACTAAAAATACAAAAAATTAACCAGGCGTGGTGGCGGACACCTATAGTTCCAGCTACTCGGGAGGCTGAGGCAGGAGAATGGTGTGAACCTGGGAGGCGGAGCTTACAGTGAGCTGATATCGCACCACTGCACTCTGGCCTGGGTGACGGAGCGAGACTCCATCTCAAAAACAAACAAAAAACAAAGCACTTGTCATGATCTGACTTACAACTACAATACAACCTCTATGAGGACAGCAGTTTTTTCTATGTTGTCATACCTCTATTCTAGAAAACAATCCCTGGCATGGGTATTGAATAAATGATTGCTGGACGAACGAATGAGGTTTCCTGGACTTAGGAGGCTGCTGTAGCAAGATAACCAGATGATGACTCAGAAGATCTGGGTTTGAATATGATTACAGACAAGAAAATAGAAGTAACGCCCGGGCATCTTTGTTACTGCACAGTATAATTAGTTAAGCCATTTAACCTCCAAGGGCCTCAGTTTCCTCATCTATAAAGGGAATGAAAACATGCTTTACCCTCTGTGTGAATGAAAACGTCAGGCAAATGTAAAACACCATCAGGCTTCTGTAACTGATCACATATGTTAAACTATTTAGAATTAACATTTTTTTAGACAATAGTTTATGCTTAGAAGATTTAGTCACTTTGTAAACCAAAAGGATACCTTGAATTATAATAAAGATTTCAAACTGTCTTTCCCTATCTAGAGTTTGTAATTGTCTCTACATAAATTGTATGCTTTAATATCATATAAACTGGGCATTATGGCCAACATTATTTTTGTTTTCTGCCCTGAGGCTTTATCCATTCTCTTCTAAACAGGGGGATATGAGACTTGTCATCTTGAGATCTTTGATACTTTTATTTGGCTCTGGAACTATCCTTCCCACAGGTGCAGAAATACAAGTCAGATTCCTCAGTTTACGTAAAATGTCGAGAAAGTCCAAAGGCCATTGAGAGAACATGGGCCTTACCAAAGCACAGCTGGAGGCAGTTGTATTTGAAAGAGGAAAGAAGCATCTTCTATTAGGTTCCACTTCTGTTTCAAGTTACATAACAAGAAATATAAATACTTCAATAAAAATTAGTTTAACTCTTCACAGAAATGCCTTAATCATGATTCAAAATGATAGTGTTCGCATTCACTGAGAGACAATATAAAAAATAAGGAATGTTTCTCAGTCCCCTATAGAACTGCATTTTACGTTAACCAATGTGCTTTTTACAAAGGTGAAAAATTCTTCCCCTGACTAAAGAGTATTGTTCTTATTATCCGATGACATAAGGTGTATGGCACACTTTTTTTTTTTTTAACTTGGCCTCTAGAAAGCTTCAAGTTTATTATTATTATTATTATTATTATTTTGATACAGAGTCTTGCTCTATTGCCCAGGCTGGAGTGTCGTGGTGATCTCAGCTCACTGCAACCTCTACCTCCTGGGTTCAAGCGATTCTCCTGCCTCGGCCTCCCAAGTAGCTGGGGTTACAGGCATGTGCCACCATCCCCAGCTAATTTTTGTTTTCTTAGTAGAGACAGGGTTTTGCCATTTTGGCAAGGCTGGTCTCGAATTCGTGGCTTCAAGTGATCCACCTGCCTCAGCTTCCCAAAGCGTTGAGATTACAGGCATGAGTCGCAGAGTCAGGCTGGCCTAGTTAATCTAGTTAATTTCTTTTCTTTCTTTCTTTTTTTTTTTGAGATGAAGTCTTGCTCTGTCATCCAGGCTGGAGTGCAATGGCATGATCTTGGCTCACTGTATTCTCCACCTCCCGAGTTCAAGCAATTCTCTTGCCTCAGCCTCCCAAGTAGCTGGGACTACAGGACCGGGTCACCATGCCTGGCTAATTTTTGTATTTTTAGTAGAGGTGGGGTTTCACTATGTTGGCCAGGCTAGTCTCAAACTCCCGACCTCAGGTGATCCACCCGCGTTGGCCTCCCAAAGTTCTGAGATTACAGGCGTGAGCCACCGTGCCCAGCAGTTAACTCTTAATTGTAATAATTATAATAATCCCAGCCTTGATTTTTGGAAGTATAATCTTCCCCATTTTTTCTATGGCCCTTCTAACTCTGCTCATTTTTACTATACATATGATGCCGTCCTGTGCCAGGCACTGGGCTTGGAATATTAAAGTGTCTCAACAACTATTTCTTCTTCTTCATCATTATTATGTTATTAATCATTATCATCATCATCATGCTATTAAGAATAGTAACTGTGGCTGGGTGCGGTGGCTCATGGCTGTAATCCTAATGCTTTGGGAGGTTGGGGAGGGAGGATTACTTGAGTCCTGGAGTTTGAGAACAGCCTGGGCAACATATCAAGACCCTATCTCTACAAAAAATAAGCCAGGTGTGGTGGTGCATGCCTGTAGTCCCAGCTACTCCAGAGACTGAGGAGGGAGGATCGCTTGAGGCTGGGAGGTCTAGGCTGCAGTATGCTATGCTCATCCCACTGTACTTCTAGCCTAGGTAACAGAGTGAGACCTTGTCTCAAAAAAAAAAAAAAAAAAAAAAAAACCAACAAAAAAAACAAAAGCAACAACAACAACAACAAAGCCAGTCCTTGGGGAGAGCCAGGAATGAGGCTGAACAGTCTGTGCCACACATACAAATGCTCTCTGTCATAGTCCCATGTCACAGTCCCTTGCTTAGTTTCCATAGTCCCTTGTCCCCCTTTTCAAATGAACAGGATATAAATTATAAGTAAAAACCTCCTGCGTTATTTCCTTATTCCACCTCTCTCCCACTAGATGTAAACTCCTTGAAGCCCTATAGATCCCATTCCACATTTTAACACAATATCCTTAACACAACAAAGACCTAAGACATATTTGCTACCTAAAGAAGGTTAACAGCAGGTAACGATTGAGGCACAAAGGGAAAGAGAGAAAACAGAAAACATTGGTCAGAGAACTGACTGGTTCATTTTCCCTTTATTTTCTCCTGTCAGTCCTGTCAGAACCATTCTAGAGGCCAAGGACCTGGGGTGGCCAGTCGGCACAGCCGTTCGAGATCCCAACTCAGGGATCTGCCCTACCTTGGTTCACCTTTGGTCAGGGCGGAATTAAATGGGCGCACCAGGGCAGGTCGCTGAGATGTTGCAGGTTAGGCAGAAGGAAGTGTGTTAACTTAGATTTGTTCAACACCCGGGTCACTAAGCACTGAGCGAGCCCTGCTCCTTCCAATGCCCACCTCCAACCTTCCCTTCTTACCTCCCATCACCCACCCTCAGGCTGAATCCCAGACACCCTGCTCTTCCAGGACAGCAGGGGGCGCCGCAGACCCCACCCCCGCCCCCCCCAGTTCCTCCCTTGGGTCCTGCAGCTGAACTCCTGAAGTCTGGTCCCTTCAGGATCTGGCAGGGGGGTGAAGACCAAAGGAGAGGAGGGGGTGAAGCAGAGGAATCCATCTAAGAGGAGATGGTCCTGCCCCCTCTTCTCTGGGTGCTCTCCACTGGCCTCTCCCTGGGATCCTGAGTCCAGGGGGCAGGGAGTGCTGGTCCTGAGAACAGAGTTATGGCGCTGCTGGCTGTTCATTCACGCTGCTCCTTCTGCTGGGGATTTCGGGTGAGCTCCCAGAGCGAGGTAAGCTCTAGGTAGGGACAGGGGCTTCAGACCAGGAAAGGCTGCACAGGGCATGGGTGAGGGTCCTCTGTAGCAACAAGAATCCATCAAAGAGTGCCTCCCACATTCCCCATTCTCCCACTAGGAGGTCTAGGTTGCAGTATGCTATGATCATCCCACTGTACTTCTAGTCCAGGTAACAGAGTGAGACAAGGTCTTCCCCATTTCATTCAACGATATAACCAGTTACTCAAGACAAATATTGTATCTCACTTCCCCTCACCTTCCACATCCAATGTATATACCATTCTTGTCAGTTCTACTTCCAAAACTGACAGATGAGGATGAACCAGAGAATCTCTTGAAGTCAAGTAAGACACCTCAGGCAGGGGCAGCATGCCTGGATGGACTGAGGGAAGGGAATCTGTGTACAGAGGAAAGAGGACCTGAGTTTGGGAAATGACCATGGAGGGGTGAGGGCAGAGGGGCAGGATTCCAGGCTGCATCCCTCCAAGTTTTCTTGGCCCAGTATCATCTGGCATTGACTCAGGCTGGGAGGCTAGTGTGGGACAGTGGCCCTGGCAGGTCAGCATCCGCCAGGGCTTGATTCATGTCTGCTCCGCCATCCTCATCTCAGAGGAGTGGGTGCTGACAGTGACGATCTGCTTCTGGTGAGTGTTGGCCCTGCTGTGGGGAGACCTATGAGGGCACCTGGGTGACTGCAGTGCCTGAGCTGAGGCTGGGTGGGGCTTATCGTGCACTGCCCAATACACTATGTTGTGCGTTATTAGTGGGTTCAAATATTTCCTATTCCAGCTCTCAGTTCAGTGCAACTACTCTCAGACTTTAGGCTTCTTCAAATGTAATATCATCTTGATTGAAATGACTACCTAAAAATAGTTACATTCTCCCACCCCATTCCTCAAATCGAAGCCTTAACCCAGGAGACATCCCCCAGGAAGGGCTCCTTCCCTTACAGCATGCCTGCACCTCATACCACTCTTTAGATGCACAATCCTGAGCCCTCTTCACTATCCCTAAGTGAACTCATCCATCATTTTTTTTCTTTTGGAAAGAAAGTGTGCCTCTTACTTTAAAATATTTTTATTTTATTTGTATACATTTATGGAGTACAACTGTAATTTCTGTTATATGCCTAGACTGCATAGTGGTGACATCAGAGCTCTTAGGGTATCCATCACCCAAATAATGTACATTGTACCCATTAAGTAATTTCTCATTATCTACCCTCATCCATTTCCCTTGGTTTAAATGTCATATATTTGCTGATAACACTCATACTTGCATCTCTAGCCCCAAACACCAGTCCTGATGCACTTCCATTTGGCATCTCAAAGGTAACATGGTCAGAAAAGGTAATTTTACTACCATCACTGTCCCCCAATCTTTTTCTCTCTCTCTTCCTCATTTCATTCAACAATATAACCAGTTACTCAAGACAAATATTGTATCTCTCTTTTTCTCACCTTCCACATCCAATGCACATGCCATTCTTGTCAGTTTTACTTCCAAAATATACTTTGACTCTAACATAGCTACCCCTGGACCACTGCAACAGTATAATAGGTTTTACTACTTTCAATACACATCAAAAAGTGACTTTTTAAAGTTAGGGGTGAGATAATATCACTCCCTGCTTTGAATCCTCCAGTGGTTGCCCAGGCACCTATAATGAAACCCAAATGCCACATTGTGGCCTACAAGCCATGAATCACCAGGTGTGTGCCCACTTTTCCAACCTCATCCCATTTTCCACTTTTTCTTTCAATTCCTGGAGACTGCCAAGCTCCTTCTCACCCTCAAGGCCTTGCATACTCTATTCCCTGTCTGGAATGCTTTTATCATTCTTATGGCTGACTTTTTCCTTTTGGGACTCAGTTAAAAAGTTACCTCTTCAACAAGACCTTTCCTGACCATCCAATCCAAAGACTCTCCCCGATTCCTTTAATCTCTACTTTAAAATTCTGTTTGTTTTCTTCATAACATTTATCACAATTGTAAATTTTGTACTTGTTTGTTGTTTCTCTCGCCCTGCCCCAACACACATACACACACACACACATGCACCCTTTAAAATTATAGCCCCGTGAGGGCCAGATCATGTCTATTTTAATTTCATTTATCAGGAGATGCTCAATACTTGTTGAAGGAATGAAAGCCTCAGAAGAACTAGGGGAAAAATGCCACATCCAGAACAATGGGCTCTGCTATGATGACCCAGGGCAGAGTCACAAGAAACCCATGGTATCTCTTCTGCTTCTCTTCTCAGGTCTAAGGATGCCAGAAAATACAGTGTATTGGTGGTAGATCTTTGGTTGTGCAGACTCCAAAACGATAGCACATGTGTCCCAGATTATCCCCCCACCCTGATTTCCAAGCAAATACATCTAGTGCCATCGCTGTGGTAAAACTGCCCTCCCCAGTTTCCATTAGCCCTGTTGTCCTGCTCCTCTGCCTTCCCTCGTCTGAAGTCCACCTGAAGAAGAATACAACCTCCTGCTGGGTGACTGGATGGGGCTATACTGGAGTGTTCCAACGTGAGGATATATCGATTTTCTGTGTTCTACTTCTTCAACTGACATTCTCTCCGCCTGCTCTCTATCCTAGCCCTAGAGCACCAGATATACTGCAGTAATCTGAGGTGCTTCAGACTTCAAATTCTTTGTGACCCTTTGCCTCTTTCATATTTCTTCTGCTATCATCTCTTTGCTTATTGATATCAGCTTTTGTTCTTGTTTAGCAATAGTGCTGAGACCTTAAAGTAAAAAGGACAGAACAATGAATTTAGAGATAGGATAGTTCTGTGCAGTCTGATGATATAGTTCTCCCTCCGTACCTGGGTGGAGTGTGTGTGGGTAGGTGGATAGGGGAAGGAGACATGAAGATGTGTTCAGGAAAGTAAGGCCACTCAGCAAAGGTTCCTGAGTCAAACTAGCTAGGAGAGTACAGCCTCATTTCTGGGTAATTCTTCTTCCTAGATCTACCCCTTATTCCTATGGAAAAATAAATATACATTCTGAAGACAATTTAATTCTGCATTCACTGTTTTGGGTTTTCCTAAATTATAAGATTTTTCTGTTATTAATTTGTGCTATAGGAACAGGAGCCAACTGCTCACAGCCTTGTCCAGGGCCGGGGAGCTCAGACTTTAGGTTGTTTCCCAAACCAGAAATCAGGATGGTATCTAACACAGGGCAGAATATTTGAAATTAGAGCTTTCTCTGAAAATCAAAGGCACAAAATCTGTATCCATAGCTAGAAATCACTTTTTAATTAAGACAGCTTTGACTGTTTTTGGCCCTACAGATATCAAGCCTTCTTATACACTGATGGAGGTGAAAGTGTCCCTCACTGATCTCCAGACATGCGGTGACTACTATCAAAATGAAAGCTTGCTGCACAGAGTTGAGCTCATCGTCAGTGAAGCTCTGATCTGCTCCAAGCTCCCAGTGGGGCAGATGGATCAGTGTACTGTAAGAATCCACCCCTCAGGCACCGTTCACAGGCCTTGCCTTCCCCACTGTGCTTCCTCCACATCTCATATCTTTGGAGACCCTGGGTGAACCCAGGAGTGTCTGGACAGGCCTAACCGCATAGTTCTTGGCTAAACTGTTGAAGAGTTTCACCTCCTTCCCTTTGCCCTATGCACTGTCTGGCCAACTTTCTTCTCTTTCTCTCTCTCTCTCTCTCTCTCTCTCTCTCTCTCTCTCTCTCTCTCTC
>NC_045436.1:38534712-38611589 GCF_002776525.5 Piliocolobus tephrosceles | reverse complement strand
CTCTCTCTCTCTCTCTCTCTCTCTCTCTCTCTCTCTCTCTCTCTCTCGGCAGTAGAGGAGACCCCCTGATGTGTCAAGTTGAAGATTTCTGGGTCCTGGCAGGAGTGGTGAGCCAGGGATCAAACTGCATCCAAACCAATGGGCCTGGAATATACACAAATATCCATTTCCACAAGTCTTGGATTGAGAAATCTGCCATCTCGCTTGCTGAGTTTTCTGCTACCCTCAGTCTGGGCCTCTCTGGGCTCCTCCCTATTGTGCTTCTGCCTCTGATTTTCCTGGGGCCACCTTAACTGGCCGAGGTCAGTATGCCCTGGGTAAAGTGGCAATTGAGAATGAGAGAAAAAGGAAATTCCAGAGCTGAGATTCTAAAGATAGATTTTGAAGGGTCAGTAAGACAGATGCAGTTCTGCTGTCCCATAAGCCTAATTTGCTTGTTGCCTTTCCCCCGCACAAGTCAGCCTAGTAAATAAGATCCCCAGAGTGAATAAAATTTGGTTGATTCTAACAATTATTTATCATATTCATTCTTTTGATGAAATTGAAGACAGAGCCTAGGGAAATGCAGAAGTAGAGAACTTGAAGGCTAAAAGGAATCTGGACATCACTTAGCCCAACAAATCCCCACATTCTACAGGTGAAGACACTGGGGTCCAGAGGTTAGTTTGTCACTGGCTTAATCCAAGATGAAAACCATCCAATCCTGGGATCAGACTGGATTCTGAGGAAAAAGTAGGGACTTGGAAGATTAGAAGGTTTCAAATAAAACAAGCCAGGCTGGAGGAGGAACCCAGGAGGTATATTAGTTATCTATTGTAGTACAACAAATTACCCCAAAACTCGGTAGTTAAAACAATGAAGATTTATTGTATCATAGTTTCTGTAGGACAGTAATCTGGAAGACTTAGCTGGTTAGTTATGGTTTAGGATCTTTCAAAAAGGTTGTGTCAGCCACAGCTGCAGTCATCAAGGCTCAACTAGGAAAGGATCAGCTTCCAAGCTCACTCATGTGCCTGTTACCATTCATGTGGGCCTCTCTGAAGGAATGCCTTTGGCAGCTGGCTTCTCCCAGAGTGAGTGATCCAAGACACAGCAATAGAGAGCACCCAAGATGGAAGCTACAGTCTTTTTTTTTTTTTTTATATAGACAAGGTCTCATTCTGTGGCCCAGGCTGGAGTGTGGTGATAAAAACACAGCTCACTGCAGCCTTGATCACCTGGGCTCAAGTGATCCTCCCCACTTCAGCCTCCTGAGTAGCTGAGACCACAGGTACACACCACCACTCCCAGCTATTTTAAAATTTTTGTAGAGACAAAGTCTTGTCACGTTGCCCAGGGTGGTCTTGAACTCCTGAGCTAAAGCGATCCTCCTGCCTTGGTCTCCCAAAATACCGAGATTATAGGCATGGGCACCCATGCCTGGCCAGCCACAGTCTTTTTATAACCTAATCTCAAAACTGACATCTTGGCCAGGCGTGGTGGCTCACATCTGTAATCCCAGCTTTGGGAGGCTGAGGCAGGCAGATCACCTGAGGTCAGGAATTCGAGACCAGCCTGGCTAACATGGTGAAATGTCGTCTCTATTAAAAATACAAAAATTAGTCGGGCTTGGTGGTGGGCATCTGTAATCCAAGCCACCCAGGAGGCTGAGGTAGGAGGAGAATCGCTTGAACCCGGGAGCTGGTGGTGAGCCAACATCCCATCACTGCTCTCCAGCCTGGGCGACAGAGCAAGACTGTCTCAAAAAATAATAATAATAATAATAATAAACCCTAATATCTCATTACTTCTTATAGTATTCTATTCTTTAGTAGTAAGCCAACAAGGTGTGACCATCAGGAGCTGAAGGTCATTGGAGGCCATCTTGAAGGCTGCCTTCACAAGTAGAGAGTACAGGAAGAGTCTGGAATGAGAGCCTGAGAAGCTAAGGCTGACTGTGCTTAGTAGTCATGGATTAAATGTTACAGTTGTGTTCTCAGGAGTGTTGGCGTTAATGAAGGTGTTTACTAGGGATATTTCCAAAATGTAACATCCTGTAACCAGAGTAGTCTAAGAACATGTTTCATATGAAGAATATATGGCTGCCTTATTTTCTTTTTTTCCTTTATTTCCTGATATACAAAGAATGATTAAAAACATGGGATCTGACACTGACCAGAGCTGAGCTGGATTTCACAGTATGCAGATTAAAATATAATAATAGATACAGTGCTCTACATTACTTGATGAATAAAGAGTAAAAAATAAGGAAGGAGTTTTGGCAAGACAGTGGAATGAACAACTGCAAAGTGAATATTCCTCACTCTAATTGAGTACTAATAAAATCATTGTTTGAAAATAATTTTCATAAATAATCACAAAAATAAGGTAATTACATAATAATAAGTTAATTAAATGTGGGCCATGAAAAAGCTTTCCATATATATAAAAAAAGAATTCAGAAGAAAACAAATTCCCAAATGCAAAAATTATCAAATTATAAGCAGGATAAAGAACGATTACAATTTATTCTCAAAGGGATACTGTTTATGTCAGTAACATCTTGTTAGAATTTTTGTAGATGACACCACCACAGAATTTCAAACAAGGCATACTTGACACTGTGGAAAATGCTTCAGCAAAAGAAAATGTAAACTCACTACCCACATGGGATGCTAAATCAGTTGAAACAACAACAACAACAAAAAAACAGGATAGAATGTGAGAGAAGATGATGGATCTAGATAGTGGAGCCAAAAAATAGGAGATAAAAGGAGGTTATAAAATCACAAAATGTAACAGTTGGAAGGCACTTCACAAATTATTCGATACTACTCCAAGCTCAAGGCATAAGTTTACTTTTTAATAGAATGATCAGTTAATCTTTATGTTTCTTCTATTTCTTTTCTTTTCTTTTTATTTTATTTATTTATTTATTTTTTAAAGACAGAGTCTTGCTCTGTTACCCAGGCTGGAGTGCAGTGGCGCAGTATCGGCTCACTGCAACCTCCACCTCCCGGGTTCAAGCAGTTCTCCTGCCTCAGCCTCCTGAGTAGCTAGGATTACAAGAGTGCACCACCACACCCGGCTAATTTTTATATTTTTTGTAGAGACATGGAGTTACTCCATGTTGCCATTGCCCAGGATGGTCATGAACTCCTGACCTCAAGCCATCCACCCGCCTCAGCCTCCCAAAGTACTGGGATTACAGCCGTGAGCCACAGTGCCTGGCCCCCTTATACTTCTTATTACAAGAGCTTTGGAAAATTATTCATTGTTGGGAATGAGGGAATGGGAACTATTTTCACTACACAGTATTATCCACCCCTTGCCCACAAGAATCCTCTGAAACTGAAACTTAACAAGTAAAATAACACACATAATGGACGAGATAGTTACATGTAGGACAAACCTTGAAGTAAATACATACCTCATGTTTTAGGAAGAAGGTAATCTTGGAGACTTGGGTATAATCTTAAGGCTACGTATGAGGAATGAGATCGTACCGACGAAAGTTTAAATCGAATCAATAATATTATGCACTGGTTGAAGAAAACCAGGATTAAGACAGGAGATAGCATGGAATCTAAGAAGGGAAAAGTCCGTTAACTATATATGTTCATCAGATTCTAGGCTGTTAAGGGAGAAAAACCCTGAGTCTAATGAATATAAACTTTATAATTACTTAGAAAAACATGTTCTGTTTTAGAAAAGTGGTCTTTCAGTTTTTGTAAAGATGAGATATTTCATCTTAGTAAGTGAAATGCTCCTGAAGATTAGCCACCTCCATTTATTCTCATTTTAAACCTCTTTAAACCACAACACATTTGGCTTCTTGACTCATATGAAGAAGAGGTGCCCTGGTAGGGAAAACTGAAAATTCCAAATAATGGAAATGAATAGCCCTTAGTGAGAATAAATATTCTGGTTCATACATAAGCCTCAGAGTTTAGTGAATTAGTCCCTTGAATTTGATCTCCTCTAGGTGCTCTGACAAGGCCTGAAGTCCAGAAGCTAAAAAGCTAAGAACCCAGAAACTAGATTGAGATTACTTGAGTCAAGTCATGTTGCTTGTGGAAGAGCTGCCTAAGTGAATTCTCTGGATAACATGACATATCTCATCTCTTAACAATGGCAGGAACTCATATTTACTTTATGACTCCTCTGTGTTAAGTACTATGCTGGTCACTTTAAATATTATCTTATTTAGTCTTAACAACTCAAGAAGGTATTATTTAGCCCCATTTACAAATGAAATAAAAACACACAAAACTGAGGTTCAAAGAGCCTAAGTAATCTGCCTAAGACTAAACAGCTAATATTTAATTTAACAGATCTATCCAGGGCTGTCAGACTTCAAAAATATGGCTTTTTCAGCTGCGTGTGGTGGCTCATGCCTGTAATCCCAGCACTTCTGGAGCTCGAGGTGGAAGGATGGTTTGAGACCAGGAGTTTGCAATAATCCTGGGCAACACGGTGAGACCCTCTCTCTCTCCCCAAAACAAAAACCAAAATAAAACAAAATTAGTCCAGCATAGTGGTATGCGCCTGTAGTCCCAGCTACTCATGAGGCTGAGATGGGAGGATCGATTACGCCTGGAAGGTCAAGGTTGCAGTGAGCTGTGACTGTGCCACTACACTCTAGCCTGGCTGACACACTACACTCTAGCCTGGGCGACAGAGCAAGACCCTATCTCAAAGAAAAAAAAAAAAAAGGCTCTTTCCACTATACCAAATTACCTCCGTTCATTGTTGGAAAGCTGTAAGATTTTTCCTTATATTACGCCAAAATAACACTTGGCCTTTGGCCCTAGTTATTTGTACCTCTTGTTGTATTTCTTATCTCTATTTGTAGTTCCTTGGGTGCACATAGCTTTTACTTTTCCTTCTGAATAGATAAAAACAGACTTGAGAAAATAAACTAATGTCCTATTCATCTTTCTGACCTTCTAACAACATGTAGTATCCTGCAAACAAAGTATTGAATCTTGTTTTTTCAATTAACAAAATGAGAACTATAGACTATAAAAAGCCAGCTGTCAAACTATAGGGAAGAATTCCTTTAGTATGGGTAGAAGTGAATAAACATAAAAAGGGAATTGTATTTTGTTAGTGATCAAAAGAACAGGTGCATTAGTTGGTGATCAAAATAACCAGTCCTCCCTGTAAAGGGGGGACTGGTTTTAAAGGGCATTAGTGTTCCAAGCAAGTAGGATGGTGCTCAGAGCAAGATTAGTCCCTGTCGAGGAGATGAGTGCAGTCCAGGGAAACCTGTAGACTGGTCAATATGGCAAAGAGTCGGGGAGAGAAAGAAGATTATCTCTGAAAGGTTGTCCAGGGCTTGGCCCTGACATAACAGATGCTAAGTACGTGACATGTTGCTTAACGATGGAGATACGTTCTAAGAATGTGTTCTAAGATACGTTCTAAGAAATCATTAGGTGAGCCGGGCGCGGTGGCTCAAGCCTGTAATCCCAGCACTTTGGGAGGCCGAGACGGGCGGATCACGAGGTCAGGAGATCGAGACCATCCTGGCTAACACGGTGAAACCCCGTCTCTACTAAAATACAAAAAATTAGCCGGGCGTGTTGGCGGGCGCCTGTAGTCCCAGCTACTCGGGAGGCTGAGGCAGGAGAGTGGCGTGAACCCGGGAGGCAGAGCTTGCAGTGAGCTGAGATCAGGCCACTGCACTCCAGCCTGGGCGACAGAGCGAGACTCCGTCTCAAAAAAAAAAAAGAAATCATTAGGTGATTTCGTCATTGTGTGAACATCGTAGAGTAATTTGACACAAAACTCAATGATACAGCCTGCTACACACTTAGGTTACATGCTATAGCCTATCGTTCACCGGCTACAAACCTGTGCAGTAAGTGACTGTACTGAATACTGTAGGCAACTATAACACAATGGGAAGTATTTATGTATCTAAACATAGAAAAGGTACAGTAAAAATATAAAAGATAAAAACTGGTATACCTATATAGGGCAACTTACTGTGAATGGAGCTTGCAGGACTAGAAGTTGCTCTGGATGAGTCAGTGAGTGAGTGGTGAGTGAATGTGAAGGCTTAGGACATGATAGTACACTACTGTAGACTTTATAAACACTGTACACTTAGGCTACACTAAGTATATTTTTAAAAATTTTTCTTTAATAATACATTAATCTTTGCTTACTATAACTTATAAAATTTTGATTTTTAAGAACTTTTGACTCTTCTAATAACTCTTAGCTTAAAACACAAACACACTGTATAGTTGTACAAAAATATTTTCTTTCCTTGTATCCTTATTCTATATGCTTTTTTCTCTTTTTAAAATTTTTTTATTTTTACTTTTTAAGCTTTTCTTTAAAAAAAAAAAAAAAAAAAAAACTAAGACACAAGCACACACATTAGCCTCGGCCTACACGGGGTCAGGATCATCAGTATCATTGTCTTCCACCTCCACATCTTGTCCCACTGGAAGGTGTTCAGGGGCAATAACATGCATGGAGTTATGATACTACTATGTCTACTATGATAACAATGCCTTTTCCAGAATACTTTCTGACAGACCTGCCTGAAGCTGTTTTGCAGTTAACTTTTTTTTAAAGTAGACAGAGTACACTGTAAAATAATGATTAAAAGTATAGCATAAAAAATACATAAACCAGTAACATACTCATTTATTATGATTATCAAGTATTATGTTGATATAGTTTGGATGCTGACCCCCACCCAAATCTCATGTTGAATTATAATCCCCAATGTGGGAGGTGGGGCCTCGTGGGAGGTGATTGGATCACAAGGGTGAGTTTCCCCTGAATGGTTTATTACCATCCTCTTGGTACTATCCTTAAAACAGTGTGTGAGTTCTGGTCATTAAAAGTGTGTGGCACCTCCCCACTCTCTCTCTTGCTTTCACCATGTGATGTGCCTCCTCCCTCTTTGCCTTCTGCCATGATTGGAAGCTTCTTCAGGCCTTCTCAGAAGCGGATGCCGCTATGCCTCCTGTGCAGCCTGCAGAACCATGAGCCAATTAAAGCTCTTTCTTTATAAATTACTCAGTCTCAGGTATTTCTTTACAGCAATAGAAGAATGGCCTGCCACATATGTACTATATGTAATTATATATGTTATGCTTTTATACAACTGGCAGTCAGTAGGTTTGTTTATAACAGCACCACCATGAACATTTGAGTAATGCATTGCCCCACAACTCTAACGTCACTAGGCAATAGGAATTTGTCAGCTCCATTATAATCTTATGGAACCACCCTAGTATATGTGGTCTGAAATGTCATTATGAAGCACATGACTGTATATGGACTAATTCTAGCACTTACTGATTTGTGAAAGAAAAGCTTCACAAAAAATTTCTTGTCCAAGTTCAAAAACTAAAACTAGACTGGACCTTTTAGTAGAGGGTACACAAAGGCAAAAGCCAAGGCCTGATATACATGTACTAGAGAAATCAATTATTCTTTTTTTTGAGACAGGGTCTCATTCTGTCACCCAGGCTGGAGTGTAGTGTCCCAATCACAGCCCACTGCAGTCTCAAACTCTCAAGTTCAAGCAATCCTCCCACCTCAGCATCCTGAGTAACTGGGACTACAAACATGCAGCACCCCACTTGGCTAATTTTTAAATTTTTCTGTAGAGATGGGGTCTCACTATGTTATCCAGGCTGGTCTTGAACTCCTAAGCTCAAGCAATCCTTTTGCCTCGGCCCCCCAAAGGTCTAGGATTATAGGTGTGAGCCACTATGCGTGGCCTCAATTATTCTTTAGGAGACTGTTTTATAAGGAGATCTATTCATTTTCCAATATAATAGATTGATTGATGGGTTGAATTAGAAAACAGACAATGGTGTCCATTTGCCCTTTCTGTTAATACAGATAAAAAGCTCCAAAGCTTGCAAATCTATTGTTTTCCCTGTTTTATCCTCAGGGTGCTCAAAAGAAGACTGAATTCTTGAAGTAGCATCTTTGCTTTACAGCAGTGTTTCTCCCAGGGCACATTTGTCAATGTTTGGAGATATTTTTGGTTGTCACA
Source organism: Piliocolobus tephrosceles (assembly GCF_002776525.5). Classification (NCBI taxonomy): domain Eukaryota; kingdom Metazoa; phylum Chordata; class Mammalia; order Primates; family Cercopithecidae; genus Piliocolobus; species Piliocolobus tephrosceles. Next base: position 38,603,575 of record NC_045436.1, on the reverse strand, counting down.
ACTAGGTGTAGTAGGTATGACTGGCATTTAATAGGTAGAGGTTAGGGATGCTGCTTAATATCCTACAATGAACAGCCTAGCTACCCCACAACAAAGAATCATCTGGCCCAAAATGTCAATAGTGTCAGGGTTAAGAAGCCCTGGTCAATAGGTACCACCACCATCAATCCAAGCCATCACCAAGATAAACAGTTTGGGCAGAATCAAATACTTAAAGCTAAGAAATGAGTTCAACAACAACAATAATAAAAATAGCAGCTGCCATTAATTATCATATGCTAACTAGGGCAAACCCAAGCTAAGTATTAGCTCTATAGTATCTCATTTAATTCTTATGAAACTCTTGCGGGATATTATTATTCCTATTTTGCAGAGATTATTATTACTATTATTATTATAGTTATTGTGTACAGCAGAGGTATTTAAAGATAACTTTAATGATAGCATAGGGTAATAATCTGGGGACAGAGAATCTAAGACCTGAAGACACGGCATGATGAGAGATGCAGGAACTGTAAGAGCTGTGTTCAGGGAAGTCCCTGGGGTGGGCATTAAGCACCCACTCTCTTGCTTCCAACTCTTTGGCACTTCCTTATAAGAGTCAATGAAGCAGTAAAATGGCAGATCCAACATGTTTCTTGATTACTGAATGAAAAGGAAGAAAATGTTTATAGACAGATAATATAGGCAAAAGGCAAAGATAAATAGATAAAACATGGTGATAAACAAGCAATGCATAATTTAATCTTTGAGATCATGAACTGATTCCAGCGCCTTCATGGTACAATGGGAAAATACAAACCTTAGGGAAAAGGTGACTTGCTTAAGGTAATACAACCATACCCATGAAAACAAAAGAATAGCACTGTGGGCTGAAAAACAGAAGAACTTTTCTTTTTTTTTGAGATGGAGTTTCGCTCTTGTTGCCCAGGGTGGTGTACAATGGCGCGATCTCGACTCACTGCAACCTCCACCTCCCAGGTTCAAGCGATTCTCCTGCCTCAGCCTTCCCGAGTAGCTGGGATTACAGGCATGTACCACCATGCCCGGCTAATTTTGTATTTTTAGTAGAGACGGGTTTATCCATGTTGGTCAGGCTGGTTTTGAACTCCCGACCTCAGGTGATCCACCCACCTCAGCCTCCCAAAGTGCTGGGATTACAGGCTTGAGCCACCGCATCTGGCTGCAACCAGAAGAACTTTCTCCAAAATGATAAATCATTTTAGCTTAGATTTAGAAAGGGTTAAGAGGGTCCCACCTTTCTCTTTAGGAATAGTTTCTTAAAAAGCTAAATGCCATTATCACACTTGCCAAGATTAACAATAAGTTGGTTTGTTAAATCAGGATCCAAACACAAAGTTTCTTATAATCTAAATCAGCCTCTCTCCCTTTTTACCCTTATAACATTGACTTACAACAGTAAGGGGGTCAGCTGCTTTGTAAAATGTCCTACGTTCTGGATTTGACTATTTACTTCCTTAAGTTGTAATTTGACTTACTCCTTTATCCCTTATATTTGCTGCAAGGGAAAGGAGCTTTAGAGATTCAGGTTTCACTTTTCTTTTTTTCTTTTTTTTTAATAAGGATACTTCATAGGGGGTAACATCAGGAGGCACATGTCTGCCTTGTCCCACTTTTAGTGATGCTAAGATTGATCAGAGGGTTCAAATGGTAACAGCCTAAGCCAGGATGGTCTCAAACTCCTGACCTCAGGTGATCCACCCGCCTCAGCCACCCAAAGTGCTGGGATTACAGGTACGAGCCACCGCGCCTGGCTTATTACTTTTAAACTATTTAATGTTTCTTTCAAGCGTCCCAATATTTTAAGTTGCAAGACAGCAGTAACGTTTTAATAGTTCATTGAATTCTGCCTCTACAGACTTAGCACCCTATAAACAATTGGCACAGAAAGCAAAAGGCACAGTGAAGATTTCTGAGGCAGATGTTGTGGTGTACCACCCAGACCACCCTTTATAACTGAAGCATTCATTCCCCTAGCAGCTAGGAGTGTTGGCTGCTGACAGTTCACAGATAAGTCCTATCCCAAGAACTGCCAACAGAGCCACCTCACCCAAGGTAATGCCCCCTCCTAGGAGGTGGCCTGCATCCAATTATGCAGACTTCTAAGAGCCCATCCTTCTTAGCTCAGTACAGAAAATCTCTAAGGGCCACCTCAGCTTCAGAGAAACTTGTGAGATAGGCTGAGGCCTCTGTTGCAAATGCATCACAGTTCAACTCTCCCTCTAACCAATCCTACTACCCACCCAAGAGGTGCTGATCCTGAGACCACTCTAAAATAAATTTCCTGCACACAAATCTCTTAGAGTCTATTTCCCAGGAAACCTGACTTGCAGTGCAGCTAACACTATAACAGAAATGAAAACAAACAAACAAAAAAATGCAGAAAAATTCACCAGATACTGGGTTCATTTCCTCTTTTCCATTTCTTGTTCTTAGAGAATCGTGTCCACCTTCTATCTCCTTGCTAGAGACGGGGTCCTGTTCCTTCCAGTGCCCTCAAGCAGCCACTCCTCAACACCACAGGCAGAAACCCCAGACAGCAGGGGGACAGCAGGGGGCGCCGCAGACCCCAGTTCCTCCGGGACAGCAGGGGGCGCCGCAGACCCCAGTTCCTCCCCTGGGTCCTGCCGCTGCACTTCTGAAGTCTGGTCCCTTCAGGATCTGGCAGAGGGTGAAGACCAAAGGAGAGGAGGAGGTGAAGCAGAGGAATCCGTTTAGGAGGAGAAACTAGTTCTGGCGGCTCCCCACTGGCCTCTTCCTGGGAGCCTGAGTCCAGGAAGCAAGAAGCGCTGGCTCTGAGGGCAGAGACATGGGCCCTGCTGGCTGTGCCTTCAGGCTGCTCCTTCTGCTGGGGATCTCAGGTGAGTGCCAGGGTGGGGTTGGGAAGGAAGACGCAGAGGATTTTTACTCACGAAGGCATCATATACAACAATATGACACTTCACCCATGGGATGTTACTTATGAGTAGTATGGCCTGAGAAGGTCCTGAGAGGCTACTATATACCCAGCACCGTTCCAACGCTCCTGATTGGAAATAGCAGTACACACACACACACACGCACACACACAGACGATCCCTATCTTCGTGGGATTAATCAATGCACATATTAAATGTATAAATTATAAGGCATGTTAGAAGGTAATAAGTACTATGAAAGGAAAGGGGCATCTGAAGTACAGGGGCAGGAGTGTTGCAATCTTTAGAAGGGTAAAGAAGGCCTCACTAAGAAGTCATTTGAGCAGAACCGAAGGAGATTAGTAAATTAGCTAAGAGGATCCAGGAAAAGAGCATCTCAAGCAGAGGGAACTGGAAGAGCACAGTTCAATGATTTCAGGTATACGCTTGTTCATTTATTTTTCTGGTCCACAGGGATTTAAAAGAAGGGTATACTGGCCAGGCACAGTGGCTCACGCCTGTAATCCCAGGCCTTTGGGAGGCCAAGGTGGGCAGATCACCTGAGATTAGGAGTTCAAGACCAGCCTAGGCAACATGTCGAAACCCCATCTCTACAAAAAATACAAAAATTAGCAGGGCGTGGTGGCGGGTACCTGTAGTCCCAGCTACTCAAGAGGCTGAGACAGGAGAAGTGCTTGAGCCTGGCAAGTGGAGGCTGCAGTAAGCCAAGATAGCGCCACTGCACTCCAGCCTGGGCGACAGAGTAAGACCCTGTCCCCTCAAAAAACAAAAAACAAAAAGGGTATGTTGAGAGAGCAAAAAACAGGTAGCAAAGAAGAAAGATACACGAATACTGCAAAATGCCAATTCAGTTAAACCAAATAGCACAAAAGTAAACACCTTGCAAACCTCAACTGCATCTGAGGGCATCATTGTATTTATAAACTAACACACTTCATATTCCTGATGGTGACTTTGAATCAAGTAAAAGTTAAATTTGAATCTTCATAGAGCATATATTTTTTTTTTAAGAGACAGAATCTCATCTGTCACCCAGGCTAGAGTGCAGTGGCACAATCATAGCCCACTGCAACCTCAAACTCCTGGGTTCAAGCAATCCTCTCACCTCAGCCTCCCTAATGGCTGGGACTACAGGCTTGCGACCACACCTGTTGTGTTTGTGGCCCAAAAGAGCTGAAGACAAAAAAAAAAAAAAAAAAAAAAAAAACCCTGACTGGTATTTTGGAAGTGATTTGCGAAATATAAGAAAAGTCTCTAATATAGCACCTGTCTCCAACATTCCTTTTTCTACTTCTATGCCCTGTCTCTGGTCATTCCTAGTTTGAGAGTCCGATGTGACCTAGGGTTTCCTTCTGCCCTGCCTATCTCATCACCACTTTTTCCTTTTTTTTTTTTTTTTTTTTTCAGACAGGGTCTTGCTCTCTCGCCCAGACTGGAGTGCAGTGGCATGATTCCAACTCACTGCATCCTCCACCTCCCGGGCACAAGCGATCCTCCTGCCTCAGCCTCCCAAGTAGCTGGGACTACAGGCATACACCATCACACCAGGCTAATTCTTTATATTTTTTGTAGAGACGGTGTTTGGCCATGTTGCCCAGGCTGGTTTTGAACTCCTGGACTTCAGCAATCCACCCGCCTCAGTCTCCCAAAGTGCTGGGATTATAGGTGTGAGCCACGGCGCCCAGTCAATCTTACCACTTTCATTTGTCTGTTGGTTCATTTATGTAGTCATGCAAATATTCACTGAGAACCTGTTGTGTGCTAGATACCAGCTAGAGCTCACACTTGTATGCAGTGTGCTATTGTCAGTATCCACTTCTCATCGATGAGGGAACCTCCACAGATAAAGCTGTGGTCCAAGTGTAGGCTGACCTGCCAAGGCCAGCGCCCTGCAGCAGCATCCTGGCCACCTACAACACGGCTTGAGTATACAGGTCACCAGCACACTGGAGAAAGCAGAGAGAGGGAAATGTGGAAATCTTTTTTTTTTTCAATTTTTTTTAGAGACCTGGTTTCACTATGTTGCCCAGGCTGGTCATAAACTCCTGGCCTCAAGCACTTCTCCCACCTCATCCTCCCAAAGCACCAGGATTACAGGCATGAGTCACTATCCCTGGTTTAAAAAACAATAATAAATGTTAAGTTAAATTGTGTTTCATGTATGCTGCTAAAGGCAGCTAAATATGTTTGTGAAGGTTCCCACTAATAGGTAGAAGCCATTTGAAAATTTTGGCCTTTAACACCAATCTGGAAAATTTAAATATTAAGGAAGGTTCTCTGTTCAGTGAATCTAGATATTAGATGTGTTATTATGTATTCATGATACCCTATTTCTTCCTTAGGGTCTTGCTCATGCTCTTTTCCCAAAAAGAAAGAGCTGCAATCAGGTGAGTGGTCTCCATTTTAAGCCCAAGACTGCTGGGTGTGGAACCAGAATAGGATAGAGTATGGTGTCTAGGGAGGGTTCAGGCCCTAGGAATAGATGGGAGTTTGGGAATGATGATAAGGTGGGGGCCAGAGAAAAAGGACTCCTAGGTTTCCACATTTCCCTTTCTTCTCTTTCTGTAGCATGCGGGCGACCTGTATACTCAAGCTGCATTGTAGGTGGCCAGGATGCTGCTGCAGGGCGCTGGCCGTGGCAGGTCAGCCTACATTTGGACCACAACTTTATCTGTGGAGGTTCCCTCGTCAGTGAGAGGTGGATACTGACAGCAGCACACTGCATACAACCGTGAGTTCTAGCTGGCAGCTAGCACACAGACAGGTTGTCAGTGAATATTTGCAACACTTCATGGATGAACCAACTGACAAATGGAAGTGGTAAGACAGGTAGGGCGGAAGGAAACCCAAGTCATGTCAGACTATCAAACCCGGAACATCTAGAGACAGGGCATAGAAGTAGAAAAAGGAAAGTTGGAGACAGGCACTATATTAAAGATTTTTCTTATTTTTTGCCAAATCACCTTCTAAATACCACTCAGGAGATTTCTGTCCTAAGTTTTTTGGGGTCATAAACACAATCTGAGCTCTAAGAGCCACTGCTGTGAGATAAGCAACTTGTCATGTGGTGAGTGTCCCTATGGAGAGGCCCATGTGGAACCCACATCTCTAGTCAACAGTGAGAAGACCCAAAGCCTACAACATAAGTGACTTTGGACCCAGATCGCCCCAATAAGATGATTGCAGCTCACCTTGATTGCAGCCACATGAGAGACCTTGAGTCAATGGTACTCAACTAAGTCACACCTGATTCCTGACCCATAAAAACTATGAGATAAATATTTGTTGTTTTAAGCCGCTAAGCTTTATTGTAACTTGTTATGCAACAATTGATAACTAATACATACAGAAATTAAAATTCCAGGACTCTTCAATAACAACACTGAAAGTTCAAATAAAATAAGCCAGGTGTGGTGGCTTGCACCTGTAATCCCAGTTACTCATGAGGTTGAGGTGGAAGGATCACTTGAGCCCTGGAGTTCAAGGCTGCAGTGAGCTATGATTGCGCCACACATTCCAGCCTGGGTGACAGAGTGAGACCCTGTCTCTAAAAAAAAAAATTAAGTTTTCAAAAAAACTCAAAGAAAATAGAGTAATAACTTCAAAATGCTAAAAGAAAATTATTTCCAACTTAGAATTCTACCCATATGCAAACTATCAATCAAATGTGGGATAGAAGTAAAACATTTTCAAATATACAAAGCAGCAAAAATGTTACCTCTCATACACATTTTCTCAAGAAGTCATAGGAGAATCTGTTCCACCAAAATAAAGGGGGAAAACAGGAAAAACAGGAAAACACAGCATCCAGACAAAAGGGGAATGAAACACAGAAGAGAATCCCTAAGAAAGTCATAAAGGATAAAGAAAGTGCCAAGATGATGGCTGTGTAGCAGCCCGGATTAGAACAAGAGGGCAGAGGGCTCCAAAAAAACATAGTATTGATAGAATGCCTGATAAGTTTGAACAAAATGAGAGGAGATTTACACTTTTGGTAGAGAGTCTGGGGAATAAGACTGCTGATGGGTATAAAGATAAAAACAAAAAACCAAAGTGAGCCCACTTACCAACTCCAGGAGAAGCAAAAGGTTTTACAAGAAATGTAATCACCCAATAGGACCCAGTAGTGAATAATGTTTACATAGTCACAAGAACAAACACATTAATGATCTAACAAAAAGTTATGATAACACTGGCTAGGAGGATGGGTGGAATGGAAGTCGGAGGTGGGGGGTAGAAAGCAATGTGTAAGAAAGCTCAATCCTCACCTTCCACACTAGGAACTCAGGATTCTAAAACTGAAAAAGAAAAATCAAGAAACAGGTATACATAGGGTTTCTTGAAAACACTTGAAAATTACTAACAGCTAAAAAAGTTGAAAGTCATTGCCTCTAAATAGTTTGAACTGAGGGTGGTGGGGCAGATAACTTGTTATTCATTATTTATTTATTTTGTACATCTTATCAAACTACATACAAATAAATACACTATTTAACTGTGTATATGTATTAACTGTGGTTACATTTTGCTTTAAAATTTTATTCAGAAATGAAGGTCTAGTGCTCAGAACAGGAATCAGTATGGACAATAAACAGCAATGTCTATTAAGCATACAGGTGATAGTTGAAACCATGGAGAATGGGAGAGGTAAATGAGAGAACCGGAGAGAAAATACAGGACAAAACTCAAGCCACAAACCTCTAGGAAGAGACCACAGAAAGAGTGGTCAGGGAAGGACGGGGAGAGAGAAAGAGAGGAGAGAAGGAGACAAATCAACCCTAGTTGAGGTTGGAAGTACCATGGTTAATTCTCAGTTGGCTACCCTCCTTTCTTGACTAGATACTTAGTGCTACATACAGGCAGCTTGTTCTGACCCAGCTGCAGGCCATAAGCAGGCCTCCTTTCTTTTCTCTGTAGGACCTGGACTACTTTTTCATATACCGTGTGGCTGGGATCGATTAAAGTAGGTGACTCAAGTAAAGGTGTGAAGTACTACGTGTCCAAAATCGTCATCCATCCCAAGCACCAAGATACAACAGCAGACGTTGCCTTGTTGAAACTGTCCTCTCAAGTCACCTTCACTTCTGCCATCCTGCCTATTTGCTTGCCCAATATCACAAAGCAGTTGGCAATTCCAGCCTTTTGTTGGGTGACCGGATGGGGAAAAGTTAAGGAAAGTTCAGGTGAGAATGGGCAGACAGAAGGGTTGTTTTATATGTCACCCTCTTGTACTCCAGAACATTCCTATTCTAGGCATATCCTTACCACGGCAAATATTTTTCAACAAAACCAGATCAATCTAGTGATATTATCTATACGTTTTTAAATAAAATATCTTTTTTGACATTTATATTTTTATGTTATTTACTCTTACATCTTGCAGAGTCTAGCTATAGCTGGAAGAGCAGATACTAAGAATTTAAACACATAACTACCTCTCTCAAACAGAGGTTAACAAGCCTGATTTAAAGTTTGGAGACAGTCTAGTGTTTTTTAACTGTTTTTAAAGTTTTGTGTCAACTCTTTCCCAGGTTGGAGTAGAGACAAGACAGGAACTGATCTACAAGCAAAAAAAAAAAAAAGGGAAAGGAACAAGTTTTAGAATCCTTTAGAATACTCATACCTTTACTCAATCAGAATTTGTCAGCAGTACTTGTTATGTAGAACAATGACTCAATTTTAAAAAAATCCTCAAAGCAGCAGAAATAATTTAGAATTACTGAGTTTTAGATTTAAGTGTACCAAAAGATCCAACCATAAGCAAATATGATTGGAAAGGGATTGTAAGCTGCTTTTGGATTCCCATTCAGAGACTTCTGCACATCATGACTGAGTGCTGCCCCTGCACTTTTCCAGGTTGCTTTAATCTTTTGTTCCTGTCTTCCTCCGCAGATAGTGATTACCATTCTACCCTTCAGGAAGCAGAAGTACCCACTATTGACCGCCAGGCTTGCGAACAACTCTACAACCCCATCGGTATCTTCATGCCAGCACTGGAGCCAGTCATCAAGGAGGACAAGATTTGTGCTGGTGATACTCAAAACATGAAGGACAGTTGCAAGGTCAGGGTTGCTCTTGAGAATTTTTTCTTTTAAACATGAGATCTTAATTCGGATCCAGGTTTTCCTATCTGTAAATAACAGTGGATTGGGAGTCAGGAGATGAGGGTTCTAAGAATAACTCTTATGTTACCCTGGACAAATCACTTAACTTGCATCTGAAATCAATTTCTTCAACTATAAGACTATTGATCTAGACCAATGTTAACCACTGGTCATTGGACTTTTTTTTTTTTTTTTTAATTAGAGACAGAGCCTTGCTCTGTCACCCAGGCTGGAGTGCAGTGGCATGATCATAGCTTACTACAGCCTCCAGCTCCTGGGTTCAATCAGTCATCCTCCCACCTCAGCCTCCTGAGTAGCTGGGACTACAAGCTAACACCTCACCAGGCCCACATACTTTTTTCATTTTTTTGTAGAGATGAGGTTTCACTATGTTGCCCAGGCTGATCCCAAATTCCTGGCCTCAAGCAATCTTTCCTCCTTGGATTGCTGGACTTTTATAGACTTGTATATTTTCATAAGTATATTATGAGGTTGAAGCAGAATTGCCAACTTTTAAATTTTTTCAAGTAAGAACATTTCATTCTATACCTAAAAGATGTCATTCTGTTGTCTCCTGGTCATAACTGATGAAAAATCAGCCATTATTTGCATCTTCATTCCATTAAGTATAATGTGTTGTTTTGCTCTTGGCTGCTTTCAGTATTTTTTTCTTTACCTTTGATTGTCAGCAGTTTGAACATGATGTACTAAGTGTGGTTTTCTTTGCATTAATCCTATTTGGGGTTCACTGAGTTTTTGGTTTTTAAATCTATTCTTTAACATCTTTCACCAACACTTGGAAATTTTTCAGTAATGATTTCTTTAAAAACTATTCTGCCTCATTTCTCTCTCCTCCCCTTCTAGATGAAACCATAAACTTGTTAAGTTATACCTTTTGGTATTTTCACACAGGTCCATTTTATTTTTATGTTTTTCTCTCTGTTCTTCATATTGGATACTTTTAAATTGATCTATATTGAAAATCACTGCCTCTTTCTGCTGTCACTTACATTTTACTTTAAGTCTGTCTAGTGACATTTTTATTTCAGATTTTGTATTTTTTAGGTGTAGAATGACCATTTGGTTTTATTCTCTCCTTCTCTCATCCACACATACTTTCTAGATCTCTGCCAAGATTTTCTATCTGTATATTAGAAATATTTTCCTTTACATGTGTTGATCACAGTTATAATAGTTGCTTTAAATCCTTCCTGCTAATTCCAAAACCAATCTGAGTTATCTCAGGGATATTCTCCAACAATTGCTTTTTCTCATGAGTAGCATTTTCCAGTTTATCTTGGAAAACATTTTCCTGTTGTTTTGTTTATTTTAATATCTAATCATTTTGGAATATATCCTGGACAATGTCAGTAGCATGGTGTAGGGAGTACAGATTGTTATGCTTCTCTAAAGAATGTTGATTTCCTATTTCAACGGGAAGTCAACTTGGCTGACCTCAAAATCCAAACTGGATCTCTCCTGTGATAGGCATCAGCAGTTATTTTAGCCTTAGCTGAGCTGCCTGGAGTCTAACCTACATGTGTGTAGTTCAGGGTTTATTTAGAAATTTGAGCAGAGTTTATATGCAGAACTTGGAACTCTCTCTCTCTCTGTGGCTCTCTCCTTTCTGGTATATTTCCCTTCACTTTCTGACTGCTAAGGTAACTTTAAATTCTATCCTCTGATTCCTCAAGTCAGTAAGACTGTGGGTTTCTTTCTAAGTTCCAGTCACTATGCATGATAATAACTGGGGCATGCTTTAAGGGAAAAATCATTTTTTTAAAAAAAGAGTGTCATCCTTTTCTTCCAAGGATTGACTCTAGTTTCTGCCTATCAGCCACTCTCCACTGCCTTCAGAGAGTAGCCTTTTATATGCTGTCCACAATTTATAACCGTTATCCGAAGCAGAGTTTGTCAGAGACAAGTTACTCCCATAAGAAATTTTAAAAACAGAAAGAGTCTTAAGAAGGGCAGAATATACTTTCTTCTTAAGTGCCCATGGAACATTCTCCAGAATAAACCATATGCTAAGCTGTAAAACAAGCCTCAATAAAGTTGGAAGGATTAAAATTATACAAAGTGTATTTTCTAATCAGAATGGAGTGAAATTAGAAATAAATAAGAGAGAAATATGGAAATTCACAAGTATGTGGAAAGTAATACACTGCTAAATAACCTATGGGTCAAAGAAAAAAAGAATCATACAAAAAAATTAGGAAATATTTTGAGATGAATAAAAATAAAGAAACAACATACCAAATCTTACGGATACAGCTAAAGCAGTGCTTAGAGATACATTTATAAATGTAAATGCCTACAATAAACAATAAATCTCAAATCAGTAACCTAATCTTCCATATAAGACACTGGAAAAAGAAGTTCAAGATCAGCCTGGGCAACATAGTGAGACCTTGTCTCTACTAAAAATTAAAAATTAAAAAAATTAGCTGGGTTTGGTGGCACAAGCCTGTAGTCCCAGCTACTTAGGAGGCTGGGGCAGGAGGATCCCTTGATACCAAAAGTTCACATACGTAGTGAGCTATGATCACACCACTGCGCTCCAGCCTGGACAACAGAGCAAGACTCTGTGGCTCTGTCTCTTAAAAAAATAAATACGTAAATAAAATTTTAAAAGGCTGGGTGTGATGGCTCATACAGCACTCTGGGAGGATAAGGTGGGAGATTTTTTTTCAGCCCAGGAGTTCGAGACCAGCCTGGGCAATATAGTGAGACCCTGTCTCCACAAAAAAAAAAAAAAAAAAAAAATCAGCCAGGTATGGTGGTAAACTTGTAGTCCCAGCTACTTGGGAGGATCATTAGAGCCCAGGAATTCAAGGCTGCAGTGAGCTATATTTGCACCACTGTGCTCCAGGCTGGGTGACACAGTGAGACCCTGTCTTAAAGGGGTGGGGGGGAATAAAAAAACTAAACCTAAAGAAAATATAAAGAAGGAAATAAGGGATATAGTGGAAATTACTAGAGAACAGAAACACAATAGAGAAAATAAACAAAAGCAAAAGGTGGTTTTTAAAAAGATCAATAAAATTGAAAAAAACTTTAGCTAAACTGAGCAAGAAAAAAAAAAGACCCAAATTACTAAAGAATAAAACTGGGACATTACTACTAACTTTACAGAAATAAAAATAATTTGTAAGACACTACTATGAATAACAGTATGCCAAAAAATTAGATAACTAAAATGATATGGACAAATTCCTAGAAACACATAAACTACCATAATTTACCTAAGAAGAAATAGATGGTCTGAATAAACCTAATAAAAATTAAACAGACTGCATTTGTGATTAAAAACAACAACAACAAAAAAAAACTACCAACAAATAAAAGACCAGGTCCAGGTAGATAAATTCTACCAAACATTTAAAGAATTAATACCAATTCTGGCCACATGCAGTGGCTCATACCTGTAATCCCAGCACTTTAGGAGGCGAAGGTGGGCAAGTCACTTCAGGCCAGGAGTTCCAGACAAGCCTAGCAAACATGGCATAACCCCGTCTCTACAAAAAATACAAAAACTAGCCGGGCATGCTGGCACGTGCTTGTATTCCCAGCTACTCAGGAGACTGAGGCATGAGAACTGCTTGAATCTGGAAGGCAGAGGTTGCAGTGAGCCGAGATCGCGCCACTGCACTCCAGCCTGGGTGACAGAGTGAGATTCTGTCTCAAAAAAAAAAAAAAACAAATAAATAAATAAATAAATAATAATAACAATTAATACCAATTCTACACAAGTTCTTTCGAAAAATAAAGAAGGAACTGGGCACAGTGGCTCACACCTGTAATCCCAGCACTTTGGGAGGCCGAGGTGGGCAGATCACCTGAGGTCAGAAGTTTGAGACCAGCCTGGCCTACATGGTAAAACCTCATCTCTATTAAAAATACAAAAATTAGCCAGGTGTGGTGGCACATGCCTGTAATGCCAGCTACTCAGGAAGCTAAGGCAGGAGAATCATTTGAACCTGGGAGGCAGATGTTGCAGTAAGCCAAGATCATGCCACTGCACTCCAGCCTGGGTGACAGAGCAAGACTCTGTCTCCACAAAAAAATAAAAATAAAAAGAAGCAACACTTCCCAACTCATTCTGTGATCAGTATTACTGAGACCAAAACCTGATAAAGGCATCACAAGGAAGCTATAGACCAGTATCTCTTGTGAATAGAGGTGCAAAAATCCTCAACGAACCAAATCCAACAACGTATAAAAAGGATTATATATATCTGAATGCCAATTTCTTGTTTCAACAGGAAGTCAAGTTGGCTGACCTCAAAATCCAACTGGGGGTAATTACAAATGAGTATGTGGATTCTTTTTAGGATGTGGTGACTCAAGCCTTGTAATCCAGCACTTTGAGAGGCCAAGATGGGAGGATCACTTGAGGTCAGGAGTTCAAGACTAGCCTGAGCAACATAGTGAGACCTCATTTCTACCAAAGATTTTAAAAATTAGTCAGGCGTAGTGGCATACACCTGCAGTCCCAGCTACTTGGTAGGCTGTGGTGGGATGATCACTTGAGACTGGGAAGTCGAGGCCACAGTGAGCAGTGTTTGTGCTACCACATTCTAGCCTGGGAGACAAAGTGAGACCCTCTCTCTCTCTTTTTTTATTTTTCAAAAAAATAAAAATAAAAAGGATATACCATAAACAACTGGGATTTATCCCAGGAAACTTAGGTTGGTTTAAAATCCAGAAATTGGCCGGGCGCGGTGGCTCAAGCCTGTAATCCCAGCACTTTAGGAGGCCGAGACGGGCGGATCACGAGGTCAGGAGATCGAGACCATCCTGGCTAACACAGTGAAACCCCGTCTCTACTAAAAAAAATACAAAAAAAAAAAACCTAGCCGGGCGAGGTGGCGGGCGCCTGTGGTCCCAGCTACTCGGGAGGCTGAGGCAGGAGAATGGCGTAAACCTGGGAGGCGGAGCTTGCAGTGAGCTGAGATCCGGCCACTGCACTCCAGGCTGGGCGACAGAGCAAGACTCCGTCTCAACAACAACAACAAAAATCCAGAAATCAATTAATGTTAATATACCATGTTCTTAGAATAAAGAGCAAAACCATTTGATCATGTCAATAAATACGGAAAAAACATTTGATAAAAATCCAACAACCCTTCACATTAAAAAACAAAACAAACAAACAAACACTCAACAATGAGATGAGTGCAGTTTTTCTACTCAATCAAATGCAACTACAAAAAAGCCCACAGCTAAAATACTTCATGGTAAAAAACTAAATGCTTTTGCCATAAAGTCAGGAAAGAGACAAGGATGTCTACTCTTGCCGTTTCTATTCAACATTGTACTGGAGGTTCTAGCCAGAATTAAGCAAGAGACAAAAAAAAAAAAAAAAAAGACATCCAGATTGCAAAGAAAGAGTAAAACTATCTCTATTCAAAGATGACATGATTTTATAAATAGAAAATCTAAAGGAATGCCACCTCCCAAAAATTAGAACTAATAAACACATTCATCAAAACTGAAGGATATGGGGACAATATACAAAAAGCAACTGTAGGCTGGGTGTGGTGGCTCACGCCTATAATCCCAGCACTTTGGGAGGCCAAGGCAGGTGGATTGCTTGAGTTCAGGAGTTTGAGACCAGCCTGACCAACATGGTGAAACCCCGACTCTACTAAAAATACAAAAACTTGCTGGGCGTGGTGGCAGGGTGCCTGTAATCCCAGCTATTCATGAGACTGAGGCAGGAGAAACACTTGAACCCGGAAGGTGGAGGCTGCAGTGAGCTGAGATCTCGCCACTGCACTCCAGCCTGGGCGGGGCAACAAAGCAAGACTGTGTCTCAAAAAAAAAAAAAAAAAAGCAACTATATTTCTATGTAGTTGCAATTAATAATCTAAGGAAACATATAAGAAAACATTATTCCATTTATAATAGTTTTAAAAAGAGTAAAAGAGGAATAAAGTTAATATTGTTTAAATTGCAGTATTCTCCAAATGGATCTACAGATTCAATGTAATCCCTGTGAAAACCCAGCTGGTTTCTTTGCAGAAACTGGCAAGCTGATCCTAAAATGCATATGGAAATTCAAGGGGCGTGAAACAATCTTGAAAAACAGGAAACAAGTTGAAGTACTCACATTTTTCATATTTCAAAACTAACAGTAATCAAGACAGTGTGGTACTAGCATAAAGAAAGACATATATAGATCAATGAAATAGGACTGAGTGTATAGAAATAAACCCTTATACTTATGATCAATTAATTTTAAACATTGGTATGGAATCAATTCAATGAACAAATAACAGTCATTTCAACAAGTTATGCTGGGACAAGTAGATAACCACATGCAAAAGAATGAACTTAGACCCTGAGCTCGCCATATACCAAATTAACTCAAAATGGATCTAAGACCTAAATATAAGAGCTAAACTATATCACCTTTAGGAAAAAACATAGGTAGGTCTTTGTGACCTTGATTAGGCTACATTTTCTTAGATATGTTATCAAAAGCATAAGCAACAACAAAAAAAGATTAGAGTTCTTCAAAATTCAAAACTTTTATGCTTCAATGGACACCATCAACAAAGTAAAAAGGTAGCCTATGAAACGGAAGAAAATATTTGCAAATCATATATGTAAGGGATCTGTATCTAGAAAAAAGAACACTTGTAACTTGATCATAAAAAGAACACAATTTTTAAAAGAGCAAAGAATTTGAATAGATATTTTTCTAAAGATACACAAATGTCCAATTGGCATAAAGATATGCAAATGTAGAGAAATTGGAGCCTTCAAACACTGTCGGTGGTAATATAAAATGGTGCAGCCTTTTTGAAAAACTGTTTGGCAGTTCCTCAAAGGTTAAATATAGAATTACCATATGACCCAGAAATTCCACTCCTAGGTATATGACCAAGAAAGATAAAAATATGTCCATACAAAAACTTGCACATGAGCTGGGCACAGTGGCTTCCACCTGTAATCTCAGCTACTCAGAAGTCTGTGGCAGGAGGATCGCTTCAGTGCAGGAGTTCAAGACCAGCCTGGGCAAAACAGGGAGACCCTGTCTCTAAATAAACGAACAAAGAAAAAACTGGTACAAAAGTGTTCACAGCAGCATGATTATTATTTTAGAAACAGGGTCTTGCTCTGTCACCCAGGCTGGAATGCAGTGGCAGGATCATAGTTCATTGTAAACTTGGCTTAAGCAATATTTCTGCCTCAGCTTCCTGAGTGGTTGGGATGACAGGCATATGCCACCACAGCAGTTATTTATTTATTTATTTATTTGTTTGTTTGTTTGTTTGTTTTGTAGAGACAGGATTCCACTAGGTTGCCCAGTTTGGTCTCAAATGCCTGGCCTGATCCTCCTGCCTTGGCCTCCCAAGACACTAGGATTACAGACATGAACCATCATGCTGGGCCACAGAAGCATTATTTATAATATAATAGCCCAAATAACGGAAGCAATCACAATGTCCATCAGGTGATGAATGCAGAAACACCAAGTGGTACATCCATACAATGGAATATTATTCAGCCATAAAAAGGAGTGGAGTACTGATACAAAATGAATAAACCTTGAAAAGAATGTGCTAACTGAAACAAGCCAGACACAAAAGGCTACATATTACATGATTCCATTTATATGAAACGTCTAAAATAGGCAAATCCATAGAGGCAGAGAGTGGACTACTAGTTGGCCTAGCTGGGAGGGCTGGGAAGAAATGGGGGTAATTATGAATGGGTATGAGGTTTCTTTTTAGGGTGATAAAAATGTTCTAAAATGGGTTGTGGTGATGGTTGTACAACACTGTAAATATACTAAAAACTACTGAATTGTGTAGTATGTGAATTATATGACAGTAAAGCTATTACAAAAAAGAAAGAGAACAAGACTGGAAGACTACTGCCAACTTCTATCACTATCATTTTAGGTAAGAATTGATTACTTAGCACTAAAAAAGAGCAGTAAGAACAGGAAATTATGGCAGTTCATTCTTTTGAATAAATTTATCTTTAGTGAAAAAATCATCCCATTAGTTTTATTTCTCTTTTTATCACAGATAAACATTTTGAAATTACTCATCTATTTCACTAAGGTCCCTGACAATTTCAATTCTATGATTCTAAAATTCCTGTGATCTCTCCCTAAAGCAGTGATTAGTCTAGCTCCCTGCAGTTCCACAGCTCCATGGGTCTCATGGCCCAGTTTTAAAGAATTCTCCACCCCTTATTACTACTCTCTTCTTCATGCCTCTTTTCACTATGCTCATTACCTTTATTTCTTCCTTAGGGTGATTCTGGAGGGCCTCTGTCCTGTCACATTGATGGTGTATGGATCCAGATAGGAGTAGTAAGCTGGGGATTAGAATGTGGTAAATCTCTTCCGGGAGTCTACACCAATGTAATCTACTACCAAAAATGGATTAATGCCACTATTTCAAGAGCCAACAATCTAGACTTCTCTGGTTTCTTCTTCCCTATTGTACTACTCTCTCTGGCTCTCCTGCGACCCTCCTGTGCCTTTGGACCTAACATTATACACAGAGTAGGCACTGTAGCTGAAGCTGTTGCTTACATACAGGGCTGGGAAGAGAATACATGGAGATTTAGTCCCAGGGGCAGAGAACTCACAGGAGAGCCACTGGTAACCCTGGAAGACTTTATTCACAATTTGAAATGATTTTGTTTGTAAGGTTCTTGATTTTGTAAGTTTTGGGGTTGGAATGTGAAGAGTTAAGAAATAAAGCTGCCACTTTGTACATTCTTTGTCCCTGACTAATGAGTCTTCCAAGGCAGGAAGGATGTCCTTTATGAATAAGTATTTGTAGACACAAATTAAATAGCTACTACAGAGGCAGGCAAGTATCTGTGATGACACAGGAAAATATAAAAAGGGTCTACCTCATGCCCATGGGTTGCATCATGGGATTCTAGTCTATTATTTCTCACCTCCTCTACTATCTTTAACTTCCCTTCTAACCCCTGCTTTACCCCTCAACTGTAACAAGAGGGCTAATAAAAAATTCATATAAAGCCAACTCTGGGCACACTGCCTACGGATTAGCTAGCCCTGCTCCATAAGGAGCAGTAAAAAAAGAAGAAAAAAAGAGATGCAAACATGGGTCAGGCATGTTGGCTCACACCTGTAATCCCAACACTTTGGGAGGCCAAGGATCATCACTTGAGGCCAAGGGATGGAGACCAGCCTGGGCAACACAGCTCCTGTCTCTATAAAAGAAATAAGAAATTAGCCAAGAATGGTGGCTTGTGCCTGTGGTCTCAGCTACTTGGGAAGCTGAGGTGGAAGGATAGCTTGAGACCAGAAGTTCGAGAATGCAGTGAACTATGATTACATCACTGTACTCCAGTCTGGGTGACAGAGCAAGACCCTGTCTTTAAAAAAAAAAAAAAAAAAGGAAAAGAAAAGAAGGAAGGAAATGCATATATGTAGTTCAGCTCTGTATTTTTCTGAAGTCTTTACTTTTTAAAATATCAGTGTGACCTACTACCAACAATGGATTAACGCTATGATCTTAACAGCTAATCTGGACCTATCTAAGCAGTTTAACAAAGGAAATTATAGAAAAGAGCATTATATCCCATGCTTCCTTTGTTAAACAATCACATGACCTATCCTATTCCCTTCTATACCTAGGCTGCCAGAAACTCAGAGCTAACTTTTGAACTCAATTACAATCATTATCTTCACCATAGATTTTTCTGGTATAATTCCATTCATATTTCTTTAAGTCATCCTTTATTTCTCATTTAAATGAACTTAAGTTTTATTGTATCTGTGTCTTTTACAAGATATGGCTCCTTTTATTAAAAAAATTTGAAAGTAAGTACACTTTGGCTTACTTTAAAAGCTTTAAGCTACAGGTGGCTCACGCCAGTAATCCCAGAACCTTGGGAGGCCAAAGAGGGTGGGTCACTTGAGGTCAGGAGTTCGAGACCAGCCTGACCAACATGGTGAAACCCTGTCTCTACTAAAAATACAAAAATTAGCCAGGCATGGTGGCGGGTGCCTGAAATCCCAGCTACTTGGGAGGCTGAGGTAGGAGAATCGCTTGAACTTGGGAGTTGGAGGTTGCAGTGAGCCAAGATCCCGTCACTGCATTCCAGCCTAGGTGAGAGAGTGAGACTCTGTCTCAAAATAAAATAGAATAAAATAAAATGAAATAAAATAAAGTACATTTAATGGACATACATTTAACAGACAGTAAGGGTAGATTTGGGAACTTAAAATTCTTGCTAACGGTTAACCCCACCTGGGTTAGTAGCATCTGGATTGCCTTTACAGCCTCCTAACTAGCATTTCCACATCCTTTCTTATGCCTTCCATTTACACCCAACTCCATTTACTCTCCTCCACAGCATTCAGATTAGTGTTTTAAAAATAAAAATAATTTTTATACCTCTCCCCTTTTTCCCCTGCTTACAGCACTTCAAAGGCATCCTCCTGTTGCTCACAGAATAAGGACCAAATCCCTTATTGTGGCCTACAAAGCCCAGCCAATCTGACCCCAGCCTGTCTCTTCAGCCTCATTTGGCTCACTTTCCAGCCTATTCTCTATGCTTAAACTTCTTCGAACGTTCTAAGCACCCTTTCAGCACCAGACTTTTGCATCTGCTATTGCCTCTCTCCTGCTGCCCTTGTCTAGTTAATTCTTACTGTGCCTTCAGATCTCAATTTCTCCTTCACTTCCTCAAGGACGCCACCCCTGTCTCTCTTAACCAGGACAGGTCCTCCTAATTCTCATAGCACTATGGAGCCCTCCTTTATAGAACCCAACAAAGCCATAATTGAACATTCGTTATTTGTTGTCTAATTAACATATGTCTACCTTATCAAATTGTAAGTCCACAAAAAAAGAATTTTTGTTTTTATCCACCACTGTATCCTAGTCTCAATAAATATTTGTTGAAAAAAATGAATGAGTAATACACATCAATTCAGCTTATTTGTCTCCCTAACTGTACTGTGAGAACCTGGATATTGCTTATGAAGGTAGCCCAGAACCTGAAACAATGTTTCGCACAAAGTAGGTTTCAAATATCAGTTAAATACAAGAATGAAGGATGAAAAGAATGTTCCAATGCAATTCTCTTCCTCAGGCCTCTCTGGCCATAAGGAACAAAGGACGGAAAAAATTATACAAAGTAGGTAAATTGAAAGGTTTCTCAGCGCAAGAACTCAAGCTAAACAGGATCTGGAATGACGCAGAGGGCAAAGCAAAATGGCAGCTGAGAGGAAAGAACAAGAGACAAAGAAAGGAGGGGTAAAGACAGACTGCAAAGAGAAAAGAGACTATCATCAAGAACCAGAGAGGAACAAAGAGAAAGCACACAAGTATGTGGGCCAGGATGACACAGCAAGGGGACATAAAGATCAAGAAAGCCAAAATATTACTTCCTATCATTCCTCTCACTGTTGAGTTTGAAATTAGAAGCAAATGTTCCACAGCATAGGATCTGGCAACATTTTTCTCATCAACAAGGAGTAGAAACTTGGAGGGACCAGGCCATGCAAGCGGAAAGAAAGGAGTATCAAGAGAATAGGACATAAGATCTCACTTTCTTGATCACTACTGGGTGGATGCACCAAGGGTACGCACCTAACATAACAGTTGCCCAGGGGGTAGTGGGGCAGTTAGCCCAGCATCTTAGATGCACTCAGTATTGGACAACACAACAGACCCTCCCCTGGAGAAGTCCAAGTGTGAGCCATATAGTATGTCTACGTGCACTCAACAGTATTAAGTGCCCTCCATGTACCAGGTACCATTCTAGGCATGGAGGACACTACATTAAATATAACACGTCAAGCCAGGCTTCAAGTAGTTTACATTGCAGTGGAAGACAGACAATAACCAAATGCAAAATAAACTCATATTATAATGTCATGTACAAGAAAGGCTGATAATAAAATAGAAGAAGCAGATAAGAGTATCAGGATGGGAAACTCCACCTTAGACAGGGTGGTCAGGGAAGGTTCTCTGAGGAGGTGACATTTGATAGAGGCCTAAACAAAGGAGGGAAGCAAGGACTAAACGAAGGAGGGAAGGTGCGGCCGAGTGAACAGCGAGTACAAAGGTTCTGAGGTTAGGTGGGTGTGAGGAAGAACAGGCCGGTCAGCGTGGCTGGGACACTGTGAGCAAAGGTGGAAAGGTGTATGAACTGAGACCAGAAAGAAAGGGAGCAGGGGCCAGGTCCTGCAGAAGCTACTAGGCCTCAGTAAGGACTCCGAATTTCATTCTCAGTGACATGAGAAGCCACTGGTGAAGTGAGAGCAAGGGAATGATGAAAGAACAGAAGAGAATCCCACACCACTGCTCATGGGAATATGCAGAGGCCAGGAGTGGGCCAGGATGGCAAAGAGGGCAGTCAGATGGTAGCAGAGTCAGAACAAAAAGCTGAGAGAAAGAATCAGGCACCAAGGCACTGAAGTAGAGCTGAGTAAAACAAGGACTGCTATAACCTGAACATCAGTAGTTTCTACAAGAGGCTATGTGCTATCTTATCATCTTCCCCTATTCTTTATCTGTACTGTCCTTAGAGTAAGGCCCCATTTACCAAGTGACTTGAGAAAGGTACAGCCCAAGTTTCCTAGCACTGACTTCAGAATTCGTCACCAAGACAGCTAACTCACTTCCTGTTTGTTTTCTTCTTCTTATCCAGACAAGTGTTCTCATTTCTTCATCCCATTTCCACCTCAAGGCTTTATTTCCTCTGTCCTCTACACCTGGAATACCTTTCTTTTGATACCTCAACCCACTTATTTCTGCCCATTGATTAGAAAAAGGAGGCAGTGAATATCTAAAAAACACATTAAAAGAACCCTAGAAAATGGTTTTTAGGCTGGGTGCGGTGGTTCACACCTGTAATCCCAGCACTTTGGGAGGCCGAGGCGGGCGGATCAGGAAGTCAGGAGATCGAGACCATCCTGGTTAACATGGTGAAACTCCATCTCTATTAAAAAAAACACAAAAAATTAGCCGGGCATGGTGGCGGGCGCCTGTAGTCCCAGCTACTCAGGAGGCTGAGGCAGGAGAATGGTGTGAACCCAGGAGGCGGAGCTTGCAGTGAGCCAAGATCACACCACTGCATTCCAGCCTGGGTGACAGAGCGAGACTCTGTCTCAAAAAAATAAAATAAAAATAAACATTTGCATTCACAAAACAAAATTATCAAGTACTTACTGGTAACGAATTTAATCAGTAACACCACAAACGAGGAAGAAATAAAAGGGACATCTTTACTTTTATGGGGTTCAATATAGCATTTCTGCCTTAAAAATGAATATAAATTTGCAGAATATTTTATTCCGTGGAATATCTGATTTTAATATGCGTCAATTTTCATTTCACACATCTTGAGGAATTTTAATTAAGGTGAGATTTTAACAAATAAAGGTTGCTAAAAATCCTATGAGCAATGTTTTTCCTAAATGTGGGGAAAATTTGTAAATTCAGTAATTTCCTGATCTTTTCACAATGGACTACTTCAAGTATGACCCATTTTTTTCCTATATTCCACCAAACTGTAATGTTACCCCAAAAATGTGAGGACATAACAGAAAAAGGAGTCAGAATAGTAAAATGTCGAAGCTATATTTTGATAATATTTCAACAGTGAATGTTATATCTTTTCAGATGTTTGACTTCATCCTCTCCGCCCAACTGTGTATAGTTTATCCACACACTAGAAATCAGCTCCCTGAGAACTTTTTAAAATATATTGTTTCAGGAAATGGAGGAAGGGGAGGAGTCATTCAAAATAATCAGAAATCAGATTACTTTATTCTCTGCTATTAATAATTGAGAAGAAACATTCACTGTCTGAAGAATAAAAAAGATAGAAATCTTTAATGGAAATTCTATTTGCCTTCCAGGATAATTATCCTCTACCAACCTAAATCCTCTCCACTGTCTACTACTATGTAAGCCTTCACTTTCCATCTCCATGTAGTTGGATAAAGTAATTGAAATCTAGTCCTGTGGCATTTTGTGTACCATTCTTATGACACTTAGCCCACACAGCCTTGTACCATAATTATCTCTGAACACCAAGGAGTGAAAAGAATAGGATAGGATGAGGGCCTGTGTGGCTCCAGAATGCTAATTCTACTCTGCTTTTAGTGAAAATTAGCGAGAGGAAGACAAATCTAGAGACAGTTGGGTAGTAGAAGCAAGATAACATATTGATTGGATTTGGATGTAATGTAATGAATTGGATGTAGATGGTAGAAGGAAAAAATAAAGACAAAGAGAAATCAAGAATGACCATAGGTTACTGGCCTGAGAATGTCGTACCATTAAATAATATGAGGAAGGCTAGAGGAAGAATAGATTTGCCAAGCTAAGAAATCAAATGGTGGGCTAAACAATGGCCCCTCTAAGGATGTCTATGTCCTAATCCCCAGAATCTGTGATTATGTTACTACACGTAGTAAAGGGGATTTTGCACATATGATTAAGTATCCCGAGATGGGGACATTATCTATATTATCTGGTGGGACCAATGTAATCAATCGCATGGCTTCTTATAAGAGTAAGATAGGAGGATCAGGGTCAGGGATACTAATGAGAGTATGCAGAAGACAGAAGGATGGAAGCAGAAAGAAGAGAGGAATGAAGATGCTACACTGTTGGCTTTGAAGATAGAGCAAGGGGCCCTGAGCCAGGGAATACAGGTGGCCTCTAGGAGCTAGAAAAGGCAAAAACAGGATTCTCCCCCAAAGTCTACTGATGGAATGCAGCCCTTCCAGTACCTTGATTTTAGCTCAGTGAAACTGCTTTCAGAGTTTAGACCTCCAGAATTACAGGATAATAAATTCTTTTTTTTTTTTTTTTGAGACGGAGTCTCACTCTGTCACCAGGCTGGAGTGCAGCTCGGCACACTGCAACCTCCGCCTCCCGGGTTCAAGCAATTCTCCTCCCTCAGCCTCCCAAGTAGCTGAGACTACAGGTGCCCGCCACCATGCCCCGCTAATTTTTGTATTTTTGTAAGAGAGGGGTTTCAACATGTTGGCTAGGATGGTCTCAGTCTCCTGATCTCATGATCCACCCACCTCAGCCTCCCAAAGTGCTGGGATTACAGGTGTGAGCCACCACACCCGGCCAAATTCATCTTGTTTTAAGCCACTAAATTTGTAGCTAATTTGTTATAACTGCAATAGGAAACTAAATGCAGACATTTTAGAGTTGAGAGGCCTATTAGATATCCAAGTAGAGATGCTGAATAGGCAGTCTAGAGTTCAGAAGAGAGGGCAGGACTACAGAAATAAAAGCCTAAGACTCTGTTTGAATCATGGACCCCCTTCTCCATATCACCTTAACACTGCATCCAAGAAAGCCCTCATGCACATTTACAATATTTTTTCATATAATTTCAAGATGTTCAAGAATACCCTATATTCATAGAACTCCCAGAACATTATATATAATGACAAAGCAGCCTATTCTAACCCTAATAAGATTGCTGCCTCCCTGTGGAGGGGGAAATCGAATATTGTTTCACTTAAAAAAACTTAAAAACCCCTTTTCCACTTCTACTTATTAAAACAAAAAACAAAATGTCACAGAAATACCTTACATAAAAAGTTCAAATCCCCCACATAACCGTAGCGTTCCTCACCATCGCCCTCTAACCTTTATCCTGACACTTAAGGATTTGGTCATGGTCAATATGCCACTGATTCCTTTTTAAATGTTTAAAATCTTGCTTTTTAAAATTAAGCTTGCTTTTTAAAATTAGTTTATGGTAACAGAAAGCTGTGGCTGCAACAACTGCAAGGTTTCAGAGTTCAGAGATTTGATAAATTGTATTAAAAATTCCATATTTCTAGGCTAGATAAAAATAAAAAATAGCAGTTGGTTGATCAAAGAAATCTGTGTCAACAAATTTTAAAAAATGAAAACATTGTGGCCATAAAAAATTAAAATCATGGCTGGGCGCGGTGGCTCACGCCTATAATCCCAGCACTTTGGGAGGCCGAGGCGGGCGATCACCTGAGGTCAAGAGTTCGAGACCAGCCTGACCAACATGGAGAAACCCCGTCTCCACTAAAAATACAAAATTAGCCGGGGTGGTGGTGCATGCCTGTAATCCCAGCTACTGGGAAGGCTGAGACAGGAGAATTGCTTGAACCTGGGAGGCAGAGGATACGGTGAACCGAGATTGCACCACTGCACTCCAGCCTGGGCAACAAGAGCGAAACTCCATCTCAAAAAAAAAAAAAAAAAAATTAAAATCACTGTAGCATCTTCAAAGCCAAGTATTTGGATTTTAGGACAAATCTATTCCCTTATGAGTTCAATGAAGTTATTTTTATTTCTGAAACAGCAGGCTAATATGAAAGATCTCAAGGAGACAGTAGCATAAAGAAGAAAAAAATGCACTTGTGTCTCACATTCTTTTTATCCAGAAGCTGCTAAGTGTCATACAAGGAAAAATATGTTAACCCATTTAAAGAGGTCTAATAAACAACTAGTTCCAAAATAGGCCTATTTTAAACTTGTAAAAAACAGGTTGCAGACAAAGAAATAAAACTAATGTTGGCTGGGCGTTGTGGCTCATGCCTGTAATCCAAGCACTTTGGGAGGCCGAGGCAGGCAGATCACCTGAGGTCAGGAGTTTGAGACCAGCCTGACTAACATGGAGAAACCCCGTGTCTACTAAAAATACAAAATTAGCCGGGCGTGGTGGCGCATGCCTGTAATCCCAGCTACTCGGGAGGCTGAGGAGGGAGAATCACTTGAACCCAGGAGGCGGAGGTTGTGGTGAGCCGACATCATGCTATTGCACTCCAGCCTGGGCAACAACTGAGGTTGTTTGTAACCACAGCATTAACAACAAAATATGACAGGTACTGGTGTCTAACAAATAAGAATGTATGACTTATTAGTGTTTCCCCTCTTCAAGTCAAATTTTTCTGGTGGTTTGCTAAGAAGACCTGATGGAAAAAAATACTTGGCCCAAGTATTCCAAAACTAGAACAAAGAATTTTGAACTTGAAAAGAAACTTGACAGGAGTTAGCAAACTTTTTCTGTAAAGAGTTAGACAGTAAGTATTTTAGGCTTGCAGACCACATGGACTTTGTTGCAATGACTCAACTCTGCAGATGTATGACAAAAGCAGCTACAGACAATAAAACTTTATTCACAAAAACAGTCAGTGAGCCTGGGCTCTGGGTCTAAATCTTTCATACTGTCAATGAAGAATCTGAGAGATTAAATCAAGGTCATACAGCGGGCTAGTGGGAGGTTGAGTATTAGAAAGCATGTCTTCTGAATCTAGTCCTCTAGAACAAGTTCTGTTGGGTCACAAGATGGAGATGAAATGCACACAATAAATAAAGCAGGGAATGCTAAAGATAGGTTTTGATTATGTTAAACAGCTTTCAACAGTTTGGTTATAAATGAGGATTTGGGGTTTTGATTATGTTAAACAGCTTGCAACAGTTTGGTTATAAATGAGGATCTGCTTTTCGAGTGATTATAGTTTTCATGAAAAGAAGTAAATGTCATGAGACCAAACAGGTAAACAAATGATAAAGTAGCCAGTGTTTTGAAAAACGATCTTCAGAGGAAACACAATTATATACTCTTTCCTACTACCATTTTCTTGAATAGTTTATCAATCATTTCTTTTATTAACAGGATGGCATTTGCTATGATCATTATAGTAATTCATTTTAGGGAAAAATAGGTTTTTAAAATACCATAATATGAACAACAAATATACTGGACCAACAACAAATATACTGGACCAGCAGCCAATTATTTCTCCCAGTATTTTGAATTTATTTTTCTTTAATTTTGAAAGTAATAAACATTCATTGTAAGTTAACTGAAACAACACAGAAGCATAAAGTGACACATTCCAGGCCCTCCTGAATTCCACTCCTTAAAGTATTAGCCATACATTATTTTTTAACATGACTGATTTGTTCAGAACAGTGCAGTAAAGCTATTTCCTCTGAGCCACTTTAACAACAAAGAGGAATATAGAGTTCCCCTGGCCAGATATCCCATGGATATCATGTTTTGAAAAGTAACAAAGGGGTTTGGGATGGTACATGGCATAGAAATGAGAAAAGCAAGCTGCCCATTCAGAGTCTGAACATGAACGAGGGGTTTGAGCCCAGCACTGCAACCAGCTGAGTGAGGCTCTTCTTTATAAAAACACCTTGATAATTCTTCTGTAGAATGTAGAAAAACTTCAAAAATGGGTTAAGAGTATCCCTACCTCCTCTTGCTCTCTCTCTCTCTCTTTTTTTTTTTTTTTTTTTTTAACTTGGGCTGGTTTACTCATAAAAACACTGGTTTTTTTTTTTTTTTTTTTTTTTTTTTTAAAGAGAGAGGGTCTCACTCTGTTGCCCAGGCTGGATTCAAACTCGTGGGCTCAAGCAATCTTCCCACTTCAGCATCCTGTGTAGCTGGGACTAGAGGCACATACTATCCAACTCAACTCTGATTATCTTAATCAGTTTTTTTCTTTAAGCCATATTTGACATATCTGAGTGACATCAGAAAAAATGGCAGGGTTAAGACCTCCAAAAGTCTATCCCTCCATAAAAGCAATAAAAACCTGATAGAAACTGGCAGAATCAACTTTTCAGAACTCTAGAAACTAACCAAAAGCTTGTAGTGACTAGTGAAACACTGAATCCAGAAAAACTAGCTGGATTTTGGTTAGAATATCGAGCTTTGTGGCATTTTAACTTGCCCTGGTCCCCTCCCTCTCCCCCAGCTCAGTGGGAACCTTAAAAATGTTAGCCTGCATTCCTGCTACCAATATCAGGCCCAGAGGGAGCAAAACAAACCTTATTCGCAAAGAACTGTAATAATTTGTCTTGACCTGTCTGGTTTCTCCCTGGAGAGGACTTTCTTCTATCTTACCTAATTTGGAACTATCACTGCAAAAGTGGCTAGCTAGAGGGCACTTGCTGAAAACATTGACAAGCAAATATATTAGTTGCTGCTGCACGAGGATAAGAGTTGGGGCAAACAATAAACTAACCAAAAAGGTTGGGAAGATAGGCTAGAGAATGAGATACTTTGAGGAATACAGGCTTCAAATAGCTCCCACATATTCCTGGGAATCTAGAAGGCCAACTGCATTACCAGGGTGGGCATATGCTCAGAAAAGACCTGAGAAGGCCTTCAGCTGCCACCTCTGGCTAACTGTCAGAATATGCACAAAGAAGTAAAGGCAACACAGAGTTGTAAACTGCCTGTCTGAGTATTGAAAGTGTGTCAAAACACAACAGAGCCCATCTGCATAAGCTGGGAGGTTCTTTTTGGTTCTGGGCATAAAACAAAACAAAACAAAACAAAAACTTCTGTCCAATCACTAGCTTACCACTAAGCTAATGAAATTGAAACTTCAGTGTCCTGCATGACAAAGAATATAGGATTTACAAAATTAGTTCCGAGAAGTCACTAAACAAACAACAACAACCATAACAAGCAGCAATAACAAACCCTTGGGAGGGAGAAGAATCTGATTTCCAAAGCTGTTATATTATAATATTCAAAATGTTCAATTTTCAACTTTTAAATATGAGGTATGCAAAGAAATAAGAAATACGGCCCATACACAGAAAAAAAAGTAATCAATACAAACTGTTCTTTCTGAGGAAGCCCAGACACTGGATTTACTAGACAAAGACTTTATACTTCTGTATTGTTGTTTTGGGAGCTCTTTATGTATTCTACATTCAAATCTTTTGTTGGATATATGATTTGAAAATATTTTCTCCTATTCTGTAGCTTATCTTTTTATTCTATTTAACAGTGTCTTTAGCTCTTTGAACATATTTAAACAACCCAATTTTTAAATGTGCAAAGATTTGAACATTCTTCCCCAAAGATGACATATGGATGGCAACCATATGAAAAGATGGTCCATATCATTAGCCAAAAGGAAAATGCAAATTAAAATTATAATGAAATATGACTATACCTCTATTAAAATGGCTAAAAACAAACAAACAAAAACTAGAAAAATCTAGCAGCATCAAGGGCTGGTGAGAACACAGAGCAATGAGAACTCTCACACATTACTGGTGAAAACACGTAACGGGATAGTTACTATGGAAAACAGTTCGGAAATTTATTATAAAGTTAAACATATATTTACCATATGACCCAGCAAACCTGTACACAAATGTTTATAGCAGCTTATTCATAATCACTAAACACTGAAAACAATCTAAATATCCTTTATCAGGAAAATGCATAAACAAACTGGTACACTCACACAACAGACTCCTACTCAGCAGTAAAACAGACCAAACTATTGATACAGTAACAGAATGAGTGAATGTCCAAGGCATTCTCCTGAGTAAAGGAAACCAGTCTCAGAGGTTATATATTAATACTTTATGAATTCATTTATTTAATATTCTAGAAAAGGCAAAATTATAGAGACAGAGAGCAGATCATTGGTTGCCAATGGAAAGGCGTGTAGAGAAAGTCTGACTACAAAGGGCAGCAAAGGGAATTTCCAGGTGAAGGAACTGTTCTGTATGGTGACTACAGTAGTTGTCACAAGAAACCACATGTGTAATAAAATTCATAGAACTGTTCACCAAAAAGAAGCCAAGTTTACTGTATGTACATTTAAAAATTAAAGAAGAAAAGACTACAGGGATTCAAATCTCAGCTGCACTTAACTTCTCTTTCCGTCATTTTTCTCATTTTAAGAACAGGAGGACAAAAGAACCTGCCTTCCAGGATTGTTAGGAAAATTACATAAGTTCCTGACATATATTTAGTATAAATAAATGATTGGTAAATATTTTGTTCAGATATGCTAAAAAGTTGGTACTTTAAAAGAAAAGTCTACTGCAGGAATAAGTAAGAAAACTGGGGACTCAACTAAAACAGAGGGGAAAAAAGAATATTGGAAGTAAAACCCCAATTCTTCATTAACTTCATTAAACATCCATTGGAAATCTATGAGGTGAGCAATACCAAATTACATTCTACAAAGTTGGCAAAACCCATGTGCTCAAGGAACTATTGAAAGGTTTGTTGTAAATGCTACATAAGTACTCGTCATTAAATTTAACACTAATAGCAAATGCGCTGTAATTAAGGTTTAATACTAAATGTTCAGTGTCACTGTCCCTTTCCTGAAGAGGCTGTCAAATGGTAACCACCTTTTTCCAAGTTACCAAACGTTAGCAACACTGGACTTGTCCCTCATGTTGAGGCCCTGCATCCCATGTCACTAACCCAGTAGATTCCTTCTCAACTATCTTTATCATCCACTCTTCCGCATCACTCCTTACAATTTTCAGGGTTTGGGGTTTTAAAAACCAGCAGCTGCTGCAATCACTCCTAATGACGACTTCTATCTTTTTAGTGTCTCCCTCCTTACCTGAACATGAACTTTCTTTGGCCAAATACCCAAAACTCCATTTAAGCTTCAAAACCCAATTTAATCAGGACCCAAGGTGGCGCCGCCCTCATGAGCCCGACAAGCCACTCGCATACGGGCGCCAACACTTAGGCTCTGCTTTCCCAGGGTTCCTGGCGCTAGACCCGTCGGGCAGGTGTGCGCCCGCGGGGCCTGAGGAAGGGCATAGTGTTCAGGAGTTCGAGGCCTCGCGAGGCCCCTTTGCTGACTTTGAGGACAGTCGGGAAGGCCTCTGGGCACTGGATTTGACATCCATGAACTGTGCAGCAGCCCAAAGCCTGGGTCGGTTGTATTGACACCAAATGGCAAACATCTAAAGCGCTCAGGAGTAACAAAGAAACAGGAAAACGTGAAGTTTTGCATATTAGCATGCATGGTTTCCCCTCCACAGGGTGAGCCATGAGCAGAGGAGGGATTTGCCTTCCAACCTTGTGTATATAAAGAGTTCCAGTTAGACAGGCCGAGCGCGGTGGTTCAAGCCTGTAATCCCAGCACTTTGGGAGGCTGAGACGGGCGGATCACAAGGTCAGGAGATCGAGACCATCCTGGCTAACACGGTGAAACCCCGTCTCTGCTAAAAAATACAAAAAAAAAAAACTAGCCGGGCGAGGTGGTGGGCGCCTGTAGTCCCAGCTACTCAGGAGGCTGAGGCAGGAGAATGGCCTGAACCCGGGAGGCGGAGCTTGCAGTGAGCTGAGATCCGGCCACTGCACTCCAGCCTGGGCGACAGAGCAAGACTCCGTCTCAAAAAAAAAAAAAAAAAAAAAGTTAGAATGAAATGTAATCGAACTAAAAATAAAGACTACATTAAACCATCTTTATTTATTTTATTATTATTATTATTACTATTATTATTATTGTTGTTATTATTTAGACAGTGTTTTGCTCTTATTGCCCAGGCTGGAGTGCAATGGCACGATCTCATTGCAACCTCCACCTCCCAGGTTCAAGTGATTTTCCTGTCTCAGCCTCCCAAATAGCTGGGATTACAGGCATGCACCACCACACCCAGCTAATTTTTGTATTTTTAGTAGAGATGGGATTTCACCATGTTGGCCAGGCTGGTCTTGAACTCCTGACCTCAAGTGATCCACCCACCTCAGCCTCCCAAAGCGCTGGAATTACAAGCATGCGCCACCGTGCCTGGCCTAAAACATCTTTTAAAAACCTCAAGACTGTCCTATTTGACAGCTATGTACTGAGAACATGTGTCAAGCACTGGTCTGAGTTATGAGGGATATGAACAAAGTAAGCCTCTGCCCTCAGGAAACTCACATTGCTGAAAGTCAGAGTGGTCAGTTTATTCCTGGAGCCTACCAACTTTACCTTCTTTCCATTCTGAGAAACCTCAAGGTACCCCCCACAGGCTCTAGGTCCCATCAGACAGAAGCAATTGCAGGCATTTCTAGTATGTAGGTGAGCATGTGGATACCACAAGACTCCGCCATCTTGCCCCAAAGGGACCTGGGATGGATCTGAAAAGGCAGCTCTCTACAGGTTTGCCATAGACCTCCATTGTAACTGGGCATAAGAACCCTGCTGCAAAAGGCCATCCTGTGCAGAACTGTGGCTGACCAACCTACTTAGAGACTCTTTCTTGGGGAGGCTGACTGTGAGAAAAACAAAATACAGCCAATTATTTAGTACCTTAGAAGCCATGGAAGCAGACATCAATAAACCGTAGTGTCACTAACCATAAGGAGCAACGTCATTCCAACTTATTAAAAACTGTTCTCCAGAGTAGCTATTTGCTGTCAGTTTTTTAGAGTTACTCTCATTTTCAAATACTTTCTGAAACTGCTTCCTGCATCTTTCTTTTTTATTTTTTTAGACATCTTGCTCTGTCACCCACTGGGGCTAGAGTGCAGTGGCACAATCTCGGCTCACTGCAGCCTCCACCTCCTGGGTTCAAGCAATTCTCATACTTCAGCCTCCCGAGTAGCTGGGATTACAAGTGCACACCACCATGCCCAGCTAATTTTTGTATTTTTTAGTAGAGATGGGGTTTCGCCATGTTGGCCAGGCTGGTCTTGAACTCCTGACCTCAAGTGATTCACCCACCTCGGCCTCCCAAAGTGCTGGGATAAGAGGTGTGAGCCACAGTGCCTGGCCATATTTTCTGTGTCTTTCAACTTACGTGTGTATCCTTCCAATAAGCCTCCATCAGCTAAAGTGAGCATGCCTGTTTCTTGCAAGCTGAAAGAACATCATGAACACATACAGTGCTTTCCAGTTACTTCAAAGATAACTCACTACACCATTCTTTATGTGGAGCCTACTTAGACTATAAAATAATACAGGAGTTGACTAAAATCCATGTATAAAATTCATGGTGGGACTAAAAAGTTTCTGCAAAGCAAAGGAAACCATAAAAGGAAACCCAAGGAATGGGAAAAAATATTTGCAAACCATATATCTGATGAAGGGTTAATATCCAAAATATATAAGGAACTCATATTACTCAACAGCAAAAGAAACCCCAGATTTTAAAATGGGCAAAGGATCTGAATAGACATTTTTTCAAAGAAGGTATATAAATGCCCAATGGGTATATGAAAAGGTACTCATTACTAACTACCAGGGAAATGTAAATCAAAACCACAATCAGATATCATCTCACACTTGTTAGGATGGGTGTTATCAAAAAATCAGCCAAAGGCTGGGCATGATGGCTCACTCCTGTAATCCCAGCACTTTGGGAGGCCGAGGCAGGAGGATCACTTGAGCCCAGATGTTCTAGGCCAGCCTGGGAAACACACTGAGACCCAATCTCTACAAAAAATTTAAAAATTAGCTGGGTATGGTGGCACATACCTGTACTCCCAGCTACCTGGAAGGGTGAGGTGGGAGGATTTCTTGAGCCCGGGAGGTCAAGGCTATAGTGAGCAGAGATGACACCGCTGCACTTCAGCGTGGGTGACAGAGCAAGACCCTGTCTCAAAAAGAAAGTCAGCTGGGCATGGTGGCTCATGTCTGTAATCCCAGCACTTTGGGAGGCTGAGACAGGAGGATAACTTGAGGCCAGAGTTCAAGACCAGCCTGGTCAACATAGCGAAACCTTGTCTTTACAAAAAAAAAAAAGAAAAAAAGACTGGTGGTGCACATCTATAGTCCCAGCTACTTGGGAGGCTGAAGCAAGAGGATTCCTTGAGCCCAGTGGCTTAAGGCTGCAGTGAGCTATGATCACACCACCACACTCCAGCCTGGGCAACACAGTAAGACCCTGTTGCACCAAACAAAGAAAAAAAAAAAAAGTCAAAAGATATGTGTTGGCGAGGATGTGAAGAAAAGGGAACTCTTATATGTTGTTGATGGGTGCATTGGTATAGCCATTACAGAAAACAGTA
Source organism: Piliocolobus tephrosceles (assembly GCF_002776525.5). Taxonomy (NCBI): domain Eukaryota; kingdom Metazoa; phylum Chordata; class Mammalia; order Primates; family Cercopithecidae; genus Piliocolobus; species Piliocolobus tephrosceles. The sequence continues at coordinate 38,569,767 of NC_045436.1, read as the reverse complement.
CGGAGGTTCCTCAAAAAAATGAAAAATAGAACTACCATTCAGCAATGCCACTTCTGGAAATAAATCAAAGGAAATAAATCACTCTCCCCCCCCCTCCTTTTTTTTTTTTTTAGACTTTCGCTCTGTTGCCTAGGCTGGAGTGCAGTGGTGGGATCTTGGTTCATTGCAACCTCCACCTCCCGGGTTCAAGTGATTCTCATGCCTCGGCCTGCTGAGTAGCTAGGACCACAGGTGCACACCACAACACCTGGTTAATTTTTGTATTTTTAGTAGAGATGGGGTTTCACCATATTGACCAGGCTGGTCTCGAACTCCTGACCTTAAATGATCCACCCACCTTGTCCTCCCAAAGTGCTGGGATTACAGGTATGATTCACTGCGCCTGGCCAATAAATTCCTATCTCAAAGAGATGTCTGCACTCTCACATTCACTGCAGCATTATTCACAATAGCCAAGATACATAAACAACCTAAGTCTGATGATGAATGAATGGATAAACAAAATGTGGTGTGTGTGTATATACATATATATAAATGCATATATGTGTATACACACAGTGGAATTTTATTCAATCTTTAAAAAGAAGGAAATCCAGCCTGGGCAACACAGTGAGACTGCATCTCTACAAAAAAATTATTATAATAATAATTAGCTTGGCATGGTGGTGAGCGCCTATAGTCCCAGCTTCTTGAGATGCTAAGATAGGAGGATCACTTGAGCCCGAGAGGTCAAGGATGCAGTGAGCCATGATCATGCCACTGCACTCCAGCCTGGGTGACACAGCAAGATCCTGTTTAGAGAAAAAAAAGGAGCAAATCCTGCCACTTGTGACAACATAGATGAAGCTGGAGGACATTATGCTAAGTGAAATAAGCCAGACACAGAAAGACTAATACTGCATGATCTCATGTATATGTGGAATCTAAAAAAGTCAAACTCATAGAAGCAGAGAATAGGCTAGGCACAGTGGCTCACGTCTGTAATCTCAGCTTTTTGGAGGCCAAAGTGGGAGGATCACTTGAGACCAGGAATTCGAGGCCAGCCTGGGCAAAAGAGCAAGACCCTATCTCTACAAAAAGTTTTTTAAAATAAAAAATGAGCAGGGCATGTCCCTGTAGTCCCAGCTACTCAGGAGGCTGAGGTGGGAAGACCATTTGAGCCTGGGAGGTCAAGGCTTCAGTGAACCATGATTGCACCACTGCATTATGGCCTGGGCAACAGAGTGAGACCCTGTTTGGAAAACAAAAAGAACCAGAGAGCAGAAAGGTGGTTACCAGGAGTTGTGATGGTAGGGGAAATGGGGAGGTGTTCAAAGGTCTAAACTTTTAGTCATAAGATGAATAAGTTCTGGAGACCAAGTACATAGCATGGTGACTATAATTAATAATAACGTATTATATTTAAAATTTGCTATGGGAGTAGAACTTAAGTATTCTCACTATAAGAAACAAGAAAAAAAGGTAGCTATGTGAGGTGATGGATACTTTAATTAGCTTGATTGTGGCAATCATTTCACAATATATACATATATAAAAACATCATGTTGTACATCTTGAATATATTCAATTTTCATTAGTGAATTATATCTCAACAAAGCTGAAAAAGGGGGAAAAAAGAAAAATGCATGGTGGATTCTGTTTATTCTGTTTGAATAAAAGTTATCACAACATGAATTACTTAACATGGAAAAACTAACAGTTCAAATTATAAGAAATCACACTGAAACCAATCAACATCATAACATCATATTATTTTTTTTGAGACGGAGTCTCGCTCTGTCGCCCAGGCTGGAGTGCAGCGGGGCTAGCTCCACTGACTGCAAGCTCCGCCTCCCAGGTTCAAGCCATTCTCCTGCCTCATCCTCCCGAGTAGCTGGGGCTATAGGCGCCCACCACTATGACTGGCTAAATTTTTGTATTTTTTTAGTACAGACGAGGTTTCACTGTGTTAGCCAGGATGATCTTGATCTCCTGACCTCGTGATCCACCCGTCTGGGCCTCCCAAAGTGCTGGGATTACAGGCGTGAGCCACCGTGCCCGGCCAACATCATATTTTTAAATACGATACTAGGGCAGTGATTCTCACCTTAAGTACAACTTTAAAAATCCAGTTCCTCAGCACCTATTACAGAAGTAATGAATCTGGAAATCTGAGGGTGGGGTCATGAGCACGTCTTTTTTAAAGTTTCAAAGTTGATTCTGATGTCCTGCCAAGAGTTGAGAAGCCTGGCCCTAAAGTAGAGATAACTGAGGGCCTTGTTACTCAAAATGTGGCCCAGGGACCACCGGCAGCAGCATCACCAGTGCCTTGTGAGAAATGCAGAGTCGCTGGGCGTGGTGGCTCACGCCTGTAATCCCTGCACTTTGGGAGGCCGAGGCGGGCAGATCAGGAGATCGAGACCATCCTGGCTAACACGGTGAAACACCGTCTCTACTAAAATTACTAGCCGGGCGCAGTGGTGGGTGCCTGCAGTCCCAGCTACTTGGGAGGCTGAGGCAGGAGAATGGCGTGAACCCGGGAGGCGGAGCTTGCAGTGAGTGGAGATCGGGCCACTGCACTCCAGCTTGGGCGACAGAGTGAGACTCCGCCTCAAAAATAAGAAAAAAAGAAAAAGAAATACAGAGTCGGCCGGGCATGGTGGCTCACACCTGTAATCCCAGCACTTTGGGAGGCCCAGGCGAGTGGATCACATGAGGTCAGCAGTTTGAGATCAACCTGGCCAACATGGAGGAACCCCGTTTCTACGAAAAATACAAAAAATTAGCCAACGTGGTGGCAGGTGCCTGTAGTCCCAGTTACTCAGGAGGCTGAGGCAGGAGAATGGCGTGAACCCAGGAGGCAGAAGTTGCAGTGAGCCAAGATTGCACCATTGCACTCCAGCCTGGGCGACAGAGCAAGACTCCACCTCAAAAACAAAAAACAAACAAACAAAAAATTAGCCGGGTGTAGTGGTGAGCGCCTGTAATCCCAGCTACTTGGGAGGCTGAACCATGGGAATCGCTTGAACTTGGGAGGCGGAGGTTGCAGTGAGCCGGGATCATGTCACTGCACTCCAGCTTGGGCAACCAGGGGGAGTGTCTGAAAAAAAAAAAAAAAAAAAGAAATGCAGAGTCTCAAGATCTCCAGGTGATCTGTAGACAGATCAAAGTCTGAGAAGCACTCTTTAGAGTTCCCATTGCTACAGAGATGTAAGAAATACCAAACCACATTACAAAGTTGAATACCTCATGAAACTTTCTATGAAGGAGAAACAGGAATGGAACAAGGTGGGAGATAAAATGTTACTTGTGATATAAAAGAATGTCACGCTATGAAGCATCTAATTAAGAGTAATATTCAAATAGAAGTCTACATATTTTATTTATTTATTTATTTTAGAGATAAGGTCTCACTCTGTCACCCAGGCTGGAGTGCAGTGGCACAATCATGACTCACTGCAGCCTCAAACACCTGGGCTCAAGCAATCCTCCTCCTCAGCCTCCTGAGTAGCTGGGACTACAGGCACACACCACTGCGCCCAGCTAATTCATTTTTTATAAAGACAGGGTCTTGCTTTGTTGCCCAGGCTGTGCACATTTTAAAACTTGCAATAACATTCCTTATTCCAAATGAATCCCACTTCCAGATGCTCCCTCCACTGGCAATAGTTACACTTTCACTGAGAGAAACGAATCTACCTTGTAATCTCCAGGTAGCCTCAGTAGTGCCCACTGAGCTAGTGTGTATGTTGAGGGGAATCCTTGTGAAGGAATGAAGAAACAAAGGGTGTGGTGGCAAGATAAGACAGGATCATTTACATGGGTGACCCTATGCTGGGGGCCTTCAAGTGTTATGTGAACACCTCTGCACTAGTTTCAGAGGACTATTTGGAAATGGTGACAATTATTGCCAGAAAAACTAATTCTCCACATCTTGTACAAACATCTTCTTCTGAGCCCTTTGTTCTTGGCCAGCTCTCAGAGAAAAAGCGGTTAACTATCATCCAGTATAATGATTCCTTGATTAATGTATCTTCTGGAAACAAAGCTCCAGTATAATGAAGGCAGCCATATTGAAAACAAATGAACTCTCAGTCCCATGCAGCAGCCCTGGCATGCATTCTAGGGCTCATCAGCAATGCAATTGTTAATCTGCTCAAATGCATCAGAGCAGGGACAACATCACCTCCCTTCACAGCTTCTATTTATTTATTCTGAATTAAGTTGGCACTAGGCAAAATAACAAAACCAGAAAACTATATTCAGATTCTAAAGGCTTCCTTTTTGGTACCCTTCAACTTGCCCAAGGATGGCCACAACCACTTCAAAAACTACACATCACACATGAACACTTGAAGTTTACAAGCATGTTCCCCATAATGAGCCTGCAGAGTAGTTACAGCATGAATAATTCCTATTCCAAAGATGTAAAAAATACAGTGGAGCGGGGGCCTCATACAACCTAACCAACGTGTCCAAGGTCACACTACAGTAAAGTACAAAATAGCAACAAGAATCTAGGTATCTTGGGGTAACTTCATTATAACAAAATGTATTACAGCTTGGTGGTAAGAGGAGGGAAACAATAAAATCAAGTTAGAATCTATCAGTTAGGAATTGCCTTCTGCTGCCAATTGAGGCCTACAATAACAGTGGCTTAAACAAGGCAGAGTTTCTTATTCCTTCCTTCTAAATACAGGAGGAGGCAGGCAATCAAAACTCATTTGGTGACTCTCTTATCAGCAGTGACTGCAGGGCCATCTATTTTTCTGCTCCACTATTCTCAGTGCTTGGGTTCCAACCTCAAAGTAACCTCATGGCCCAGGGTGGCTACTGTGAGCTACACAGCCTTGTTCCTGGTAGCAGGTGGGAGGAAGGTGGTAAGGGGAAAAAGGTATTCTGTGCAGTTGAGTGAACCCCCTTTAAAGAACTTTCCTGGCAACCCCATTCAACAACTTTTACTTGTATCTCATTAACAGGCTGGAAGAAGTAGCTTCATAGGCGGGTACATTGCCGCATCCAGAAATACAGGGGTTCCATTGACCAAAAAAGGAGGAAATGAGGAAAAAAGGAGGCAACCAGGAGTCCATGCTACAGAATCCTATTCTGTCACTCACTTGCTGTGTGACCTTGAGGAGATTATTCACCCTTTCTAGGTCTCAGGTTCCTCATCTGTTAAATGAAGGAAACAATCACACCTACTGCATAGGATTGGTACCCGGACTAAATGAGAAAAACACACCAAAAACAACTGGAATTGTCTTGGCACCCAATGCACAATAAATATTAACTTGTTACTTGATTATCTTAGCCCAGTGCATTTCCAAATTCCTTTCCTACTCTAGCTTCCCCTCCATTTCCAAAATTGGAAAGGAATTTACATTAGTCATTTGTACCTGCTGATAGAGGACTCTAGTGTAAATGAATCTCAGTCACAGGTCACCTCAATCAGACAAATGCATTTCTTGCCTTTCCTTTCTAATTATACAATGAAATTATCTCCCAGACATCCACACAGATCAGATATTTTGGACAGAATTGGATGGAGAAATTGAGCTTACATTCTCCAACAGGTGGGGCCTAGAGACAATCCTAACCAGATCTTTGGAGAGACCAAACAAAGGGAGTATTAAAGAATTTAGGCTGGCACAGTGGTGTGTGGCTGTAATCCCCTCTACTTGGGAGGCAGAGGAAGGAAGATCCCTCGAGCCCAGGAGTTTGAGTCGAGCCTGAACAACACAGCAAGACCCCATTTCTACAAAAAAAGGTCTCTCTCATACAAAATAATTCCAAAAAATAAGTATGTAGATACTCTACCTTTGAAGAGGAATAGCATAATTCTTTACTCCCTAAGTGTAGCATAACTCTTACTCCACAGTGACTTCCTTCACTTCCTACAGTATGGAAAGAGAGGAAAAAGGCCGAACTTTTTAAAAAAATTTCTTTTTAAGAACTACTGCAATGGGGTCTTGCAGCTGGGGAGGGAGAGTGGACACCAATGCCAAAAAGAGTAACTTTAGAGCAGAGAAACTTCACAAACACTACCTCTGCCAGGTAATCAAGGTCAGTATCAATAGAAAAGTCATGATAATAATACATACCCTTGAATTGTGATAAAAATGGCACTTTACCTCTGTGATCTTCTTCTCAAACACCCATAAGCCAGTCTGATCATGAGAAAAACATCAGATAAATCTCAGCAGGGGAACAACATACAAAACATGTGACCAGTACTCTTCAAAACTGTCAAGTGTCATCAAAAACAAGGAAAATCTGAGAAACTGTCATAGCCAAAGGGAGCCTCAGGAGACATGACAACTAAATGTAATACAGTCTCCTATATGGGATACTGCAACACAAAAAAGGACCTTAAGCAAAAACTAAGGAAATCTGAATCAAGCATGGAGTTTAATCATATATCAATATTAGTTCATTAATTGTGACGAATCTACCATACTAATGTAAGATGCTAATAATCAGGGTGTAGGGTATATGGGAGCTCTTTGTACTATCTTCACAATTTTTCTGTAACTCAAAACATATTCTGAAAAACAAATTTTATTTTTTTAATTTATTTTTTCTTAATTCATTTTTTGTCCTTGGTATAACTTGGAACAAATTTTTTTTTCCTTGGTATAACTTGGAACAAATTTTATTTTTAAAAAGAAAAAAGAAAAGAATGGTCCACAGCTCCTACCCCCACCCCCATGAGCCCAGGGGGCTCATGTCCCACCACAAGGACAAGCTTACAGTTCCTGAGGGTGAGGCCGACAGCTGCTGAGGAGCAAGAACTCGTTCCAGCTGCTTCTAAACAAGAGGCCAGGCCTCCGCCAGAGCCTTCTCCTTCCTGCCCTGTGTCAGGCTATCCAAGCTTCCTCCTCAACCTTTACCCTGCCCTATGCCCTGAAACTACCAGACACGCATTTTCCTCTTGTACTTAATTGATAGCAGCATTTCCCTCATACACCTGTCAAGTACTATAAATTCCCCTAGAACACATGCCATGTCTTCCATTGATGAAGGGGAACACTGCCACATTATCAGTGCATGAAGCTGCTATCTTGAAAAGGGGTCTGCATGACAAGTTACGCTAGACTACTTATGCCAATGTAACTGCCCTCACCAGGGAGACACCGTCTTGAACTTTGCCCCTTTAGCTTCTCCCGCACCAGTGAAGCAGTTCACAAGGAGCCCGGGAGAAACTCTCCAAGATCTAACCTAGCACATGGGCAAACTTCTGTAAACTATGTCAGAAGTTATCTTTCTGCTCATCTCCTAATATCGTAAAATGTAAAGTTGGAAGCCTCATTCTTTCAATCAATAAAGCAAAAGCTAAGGCCCAGAAAGATGCTATAAATTGCTGGACGCTACAAAGCTAATTGACAGATGGGATTAGAACCAAGTGTTCAAAGGATTAGTCTCTAAGCACCATTGGATGAAAAGCTGAAATGACCTAAGGGAAAACAGTGAATACGTTGTCCTCAGAATATAATATGCCAGTGAAGTTATAGAACCGCTGGATGAATGGTGTCAGAGAGGGAAAGAAAACAGAACGAAGGGATGCACTCTGGTTAAAAATAGGTCATAGGATGATCAACTCACTTCTGATTTGCTGAAATCACTTTGAACATAATTGCTTATGTCACAATAATGAGCTTTCAATGGACGATAAAGAAAAGTTGAACGTCGGCTGGGCACAGTGGCTCGCACCTATAATCCCAGCACTATGGGAAGCTGAGGCAGGCATATCACCTGAGGTCAGGAGTTCGAGACCAGCCAGGCCAACTCGGCAAAACCCTGTCTCTACTAACAATACAAAAATCAGCCAACGTGGTCACACGCACCTGTAATCCCAGCTGCTTGGGAGGCTGAGATTACTCGGGAGGCTGAGACTACTTGGGAGGCTGAGGCAGGAGAATCACTCGAACCTGGGAGGTGGAGGTTGTAGCAAGCTGAGATTGTGCCACTGCACTCCAGCCTGGGCAACAGAGCGAGACTCTATCTTAAAAAAAAAAAGATGGGCCGGGTGCAGTGGCTAACGCCTGTAATCCCAGCACTTTGGGAGGCTGAGGTGGGCAGATCAGAAGGTCAGGAGTTCAAGACCAACCTGGCCAATATGATGAAATCCTGTCTCTAATAAAAATACAAAAAAAATTTAGCCGGGCATGGTGGCACACGCCTGTAGTCCCAGCTCCTTGGGAGACTGAGGCAGGAGAATTGGTTGAACCCAGGAGGCAGAGGTGGCAGTGAGTCCAGATCGCGCCACTGCACTCCAGCTTAGGCGACAGAGCAAGACTCTTGACTCAAAAAAAAAAAAAAAAAAAAGAATAGAAAAGTTGAGCATTATTACCAGGCCATGTTAAAGTAATTCATATGGCTTAAGAAATATCAAAGGAAGAACTAGCCTCAGTCTTTGGGAGTCCCCTAGAATTAAGATATTTGCAAGAGATACATGAACTCCAAAGAAAAGCAACTACATTTGATTATTAAATTATGACACTGCAGATTTACCTTTTTCCTCTGCCAACATAAAATTCATAACTATTCTCAAGTAAAGAAAAATGCAGACTCAAGTGTGAAATATTTTATCAATAATAAAAAGGAGACATAAAATAAGTGCTAATAATTTTACAGGTATTTACTATGGGCTTGGCCATGTTCTAAGGGCATTATATACATTAACTCATTTAGTCTTCAAACCCAATGCAATAGGATTTACTATTATTCAAATTTAGAAATATAAATAAAGAATAGAAGAGAGGTTAGGTAACTTGTCCAAGGTCACACAGTCAGCCAGTGGTGAGCCAAAAAATGAACCAAGGTGGTCTGATTCTCTCATATCAAACTGATATCCACCATGGACTACTTTATATTCTTAATTACCTTCTTTAAAGTGTAATAATCTTACCTTCCCTAATTCTATGGCATAGTCTTTAAAAGCAGAGAGCCTATTTTATATATCTCTTTATATTGCCAGTATTTTAGGCACCATTTTGCACACATTATATTGATGGGGATAACTAGACAGGTGTTTTTTTCTTTTTGAGATAGAGTTTCACTCTTGTTGTCCAGGCTGGAGTGCAGTGGTACGATCTCAGTTCACTGCAACCTCCACCTCCCTAGTTCAAGCAATTCTCCTGCCTCGGCCTCCCGAGTAGCTGAGATTACAGGTGCCTGCCATCACGTCTGGCTAATTTTTTGTATTTTTGGTAGAGATAGGGTATCATCATGCTGACCAGGCTGGTCTCGAACTCCTGACCACAGGTGATCCACCTGCACTGGCCTCCCAAAGTGCTGGGATTACAGGCGTGAGCCACTGTACCCGGCCCAGTTCTTCTTAGAGAATGTGATGAGTACAGGATTTTTAAACAACATGTAAATATAGTTTCCATGGAACTTAAAATAACTTTCTCAAAATAAATTAGACAACTTTGGAATTCAAATAACAAAACACAGTAAGCTGGTGGTCCCAAGAACTAATGCAGTTTTCAACACTATCTAACTAACTAGACAAAGTCACAGACTCTGAGAGGATACAACTTGACATGTTATATGAATCAATTAAACAAAACTCTATGACTTGCAACACACAATAGAGGCGACTAAGGTTCAGCTATACCTAGTTGCGTAATTTTAGATAAAACCTTCTAACATTTCTGAGTCTCAGTTTACTCATCTTTAAAATGGAAACAATAAAATGTACCCTCTTCCCTCTCAGTTTGTGGTAAGAATCCAATTAAATGCAGTTGTGAAAGCCCTTCATAAGTAGAAAAGCACCACATAAATGTAAAGTACTTCTAAAATACAGCAAGCAGCATGCAGGTATAAATGTGTGGAGCATCAATAGTAACTGACTTGTATTAGCAGTCAGTGTGATCACCTGAAAAAACATGGACTTCCGGCCGGGCGCCGTGGCTCAAGCCTGTAATCCCAGCACTTTGGGAGGCCGAGACGGGCGGATCACGAGGTCAGGAGATCGAGACCATCCTGGCTAACACGGTGAAACCCCGTCTCTACTAAAAATACAAAAACTAGCCGGGCGAGGTGGCGGGCGCCTGTAGTCCCAGCTACTCCGGAGGCTGAGGCAGGAGAATGGCATAAACCCGGGAGGCAGAGCTTGCAGTGAGCTGAGATCCGGCCACTGCACTCCAGTCCGGGCGACAGAGCGAGACTCCGCCTCAAAAAAAAAAAAAACATGGACTTCCACTTCAAAAAAAACCTGCATTCAAATCACCATTCCAGTATTTACCAGCTGAGGGACTGTGGATAAGTTGCTTAAATGTTTGTTAGCCTCAGTCTTTTCAATGATAAAATGAAGAAAATAATATCTACCTCACAGGTGTAACATAAAGAAGCACCTGGTACACCGCGAACACAGTGAATGTTCTTCTATGCCCTCGTACTGATGATATTGAAGTTATTTTACTCAAAGCACAACAGACAACAGTTATATCAGTCCTTCCAGGGTTTACCATAAACACATCAAAATACAGAAAGAGTAAATTTATTTAGTATTTAATAAGCCCTATTACGTGCCTACTACTCTTCTAGATATTGGAAGGAGGATCCACAATCTTGCATATCCTCCCTTTGGAGAAATAATATTAAAATGTTGTATGTCAGGCAGAGATTCTCAAATCTTTTTGAGAATCTGATGAATGCTATGGCATTTCTCCCCAAGGAAAGCTACAAAGCTTTTAGGGGACAATAAAGGAGATATAGGAGACTATTTTCATGACCTTGGATAGAAATCATGTTCTTAATGAGGGTGAGGGGGGAAGAGACACAAATTATAAAGGAAAAGATTCATAAATTCATCTATACTGAAATGAAAAATTCCCACATCAAAAGAAACCATAGAGAAAATGAAAAAGTAAGCCAGAGTTGAAGAAGATATTTGTAACACACATAACGAACAAAAGTTGAGATTCCTGGGTAAACAAAGAACTCCAATAAATCAATAAAAAATAATAGGCAAAATGCTGTGGTATATATTTATACAATGAAAACAAAACAAAGAAAAAACCGACCGGGCATGGTGGCTCATGCCTGTAATCCCAGCACTTTGGGAGGCCAAGGCAGGCGGATCACCTGAGGTCAGGAGTTCGAGATCAGCCTGGGCAACATGGCAAAACCCCGTCTCTACTAAAAATACAAAAATTAGCTGGCCATAGTGGCATGCACCTGTAGTCCCATCTCCTTGGGAGGCTGAGGCAGGAGAATCACTTGAATCTGGGAGGCAGAAGTTGCAGTGAGCCCAGATCACACCACAGCACTCCAGCCTGGGCAACAGAGCAAGACTCTGTCTCAAAACAAACAAAAAAAAATCCACAGCTACATGTAACAATACAAATAAATCTTACAAACTTAATGTTGAGTGAAAAAAGCACCTGGACTAAAGCAAGGATGTTAGTATAAATAACATTATCAGTAGCCTTTATCCTCACTTCTTCCCCCACCCAAGCTATCTTTCCACTATGGTAACTATCCTTGATTTGCCTGGGACTGAGGAGTTTCCATAAATGGGGCACTTTCAGTTTTAAAAGGTGGAACAGTCCTGAGAAACTGGGAAGAGTTGGTCACCCAATCTTGTCCGCCTATTCCCCCCACCCTCCACTTCTTGCCCTTGGCTAGCACTAACTAGCACTAACACAGTGGCACTAACACACCAATCTTAGTTGTGCAGATAGATATGAAGAATATGCAATCAATAACAAAGAAAAAAAAACAAGAAACAAAAATGAAGTTGATCATAATTGCCAGGCTATATAAATCAACCATGAAATCCTTTAAGCTACTGAGGAAATCCACAATGGAAACTAAGTCCCATATGTTAGTCTGTGGAAATCTCCACGTTTATCTCATGGGTTTTCATCTGATCTACTAAAAAGGACAAGTTAGCCAAAGGAACTATTTCTTAGAATTTAACAATCAGTGTTGGGGTGTGATTTCTCTCTTAATTATGTGGAGTTTGCAAAGTGCATCATCCTTTTGAACCAGCAACATAAATATTATCTGGGAATGTGTCAAAAATGAAAATTCTCAGGCCCTATCCCAGACCAAGTGATCAGATACTGAGTGTGTACAAGGCCTTCAGGCAATTCTGATACATGTGGCAAAAGTTTGAGAACCACTGGATTAGTGTACCCATATCCTCTCTTCCTTTTTTGTGATGGGCATTCGGTGGATTAGTAAGACACCCCCAAGAATTCAGGTGTTGTGTCTAGTTTTCATATTACCACTCTCTGTCAGGTCAGGCAATTAAGGATCTTGGATACCACCATCAACAGTAAATATTTCACATAGTGCCAGATGTACGACACCTTAACCTCAGCACATGACACCCAAACAATGCAATACTCTCTGCTCCCCATTTACTTTCCTGTATCTGCTTATTAACTTCATGCATCCTGAACTGCTACAGAATTAACCTTCACTGGCCGGGTGCAGTGGTCCACACCTGTAATCCCAGCACTTTGTGAGGTTGAGGTGGGAGGAGTTCGAGACCATCTTGGCCAACATGGTGAAACCCTGTCTCCACTAAAAATACAAAAATTAGCCAGGCATGGTGGTGCACACTTGTAATCCCAGCTACTCTGGAGGCTGAGGCATGAGAATCGCTTGAACCTGGGAGATGAAGGTTGCAGTGAGTGGTGACCACGCCATTACACTCCAGCCTGGGCGACAGAGTGAGACTGCCTCAAAAAAATAAAAAAATAAAAAAATAAACCTTCACTGAATTGACCTCAGTACTTGATTGCCTATAATTCTGCAAAAAAAAAAAAAAAAAAAAATCAACTGAACTTTTTATTTTAGAATCATGTATTTTATTACTTTAAAAGCTGGAAAACATAACAAATACATTTTATAAAGAAGGTGAGCACAAGATCAACTATCATCCTTTGTTATAAGATGATATTGTGATTAATCAAACCCAATTTTTTTTTTTTTTTTTTTTGAGACGGAGTCTTGCTCTGTCGCCCAGGATGGAGTACAGTGGCTCCATCTCTGCTCACTGCAAGCTCCGCCTACCAGGTTCACACCATTCTTCTGCCTCAGCCTCCTGAGTAGCTGGGACTACAGGTGCCTGCCAACACACCCGGGTAAATTTTTTTTTTTTTTTTAGTAGAGATGGGGTTTCACTGTGTTAACCAGGATGGTCTCGATCTCCTGACCTCATGATCCGCCCGCCCGGGCCTCCCAAAGTGCTGGGATTACAGGCTTGAGCCACCACGCCCGGCCAAACCCAATTTTCTTAACATCATTTTAAAAACACACACACATTTATTTCCAAGGATGCCCTACAAGGACTGTCCTGTGCTCAGAACCTGCCTGGGGCTCTTGGCCTTTGAATGAAAAGAACTCATTCCAGACATTTCATAATCTCAAGTCATTACTTGCTTTCTGCTGGGTTGATAAAATACAGGATGATTCCACTTATTATGATTTTAAAAAGGTAAAACTAAACAATATTTTATAGAGATGCATATGTGTATGGTAAAACTATACAGAATAAAAAGGAAATAATAATCACAAAGGTTAAAAAAAAAGGGTTACCTGTAGGGGAGAGAGGAGGCTAAGTCTGGAAGGGACGGGAATCCACTTTTAAGGAACTGACTGTATCCTATTTCTTGACTTGAGCATGAGTTACAAGAGTTTTTACTTTATAATTTACAAATTTTACACACTCTTCTGTATGTATGTTGCAAAAATAAATAAATGCACTTACACAACCACTCCAAAATTTAGCAGGGAGAGAAGGAAGAGTTCACAGACTACCTTAAGTCCATAAACCCCAGGTTTATGGTTATCAAGCTATGTGAGATCAGAGAAAAGGAAACTCTTTAGATTGTAAAATGGTAAGGGAAGGAGGGAGCACTAAGAACAGAAAAAGTAAAAGACTGAAAAGGTGATGCAGAAAAAACATGAAGCTTCTGCGTCAGTTCATACCCTCTCACTTGGAGGAGAGCAACATCTAGCACAGACATAACTAACAAATGCCCAAGCTTGGTAAGGAATGTGTTAGTGTCTGAAAAACATGTTAACTAATAAGGGGAAAGTGGAGCTCAGCTTGTAAAGAAATGTAAACTATCAAATAATTTCTTCTAAAAGAAATAAATCCAAAAATTGCAAGTTTAACCCTCTTACTCATTCCATAACATCGTCCTCACACCCTTTAATGAAAAAAGGGCATATAAATGGTTCGAAAACTACAAACACCAATTACTGAATGCAAAAAGTACACAATGTCATGTCTCAGCAAAATATTATCAAAGAATCTAGAAAAGCCTTTGCCAGCCTTGGGAAATTAGGGAACTGGTGAAAACTAATTACAAAATGTCATTTCCACATTGGAATAAATACACATATTGCAACTAAATGATAAACACACATCTGGATCATACCTAGTCCGAACTCCAAAAGAGGTCTTCACTGTGCAGTCTCTTGTGAGAGTGAAGCTTTCTGCTGAAGGTAACAGGAATCTAAGGTGGCCTACCCTGTTTATATCCACAGGTCAGACATGGCAGTATATCTTTGTAAAGTCTTTTTCATTGTACTCTTGCAAGAAATGTTCACTTATATCCAGCAACTATTCATTATTTCACTAGGTCTGGGTTTACACTGAACAAAATTACCAATTATGTTCAAAACTGGTGTTCATATAGATAGCCAAATGCCTTATTTTGATGAAAAGTTGTAGTATGAGCATGGAGAATTATTTTTATGGTTCCAAGATTCTACCAAGGGCATTAAATTGACTATTTCTTCAAGATGTTCTTCTCAAGTTTTCCTTTCATCCTACTTTCTACCCTCCATTTGTTCCGCACAGATGCAGTATCTTCCCTATTTCTCCAAGTTTCTCTTAGTGGTTAAGGCAGTCACACAGAAAAGGTTCTCCACTTCATGGAATATTCACTATATTCCACTTTCTAACGAGGCTCTCTGTGAATCGTTCTCCTCCGACTCTCTCACTTCCCTATCTCCCTTTTGTTGCCAGTCCCCCTAGGTTTGTTCTTCCCTCTTGTTTTCAGATAACTCGGATTACCCAGTTGGAACCAAACGCCAAAGAATTTCCTCTCTATTATGTTTGATTGAAAAGCCGCCCGGGAAGAGGGAAGGGGTGTGGATCTACACTTATTCACTCTTTCACTAATGCGCCAAACTATTTGATCCGTGCCGCTTTTGTGTACCCAAAACACACTATGATAAAAGTAATTATAGGCCCGAAAATGATTCTCAGCCCAAATAAATGGCCTTTTGGGATGCTATATTCTGGACTTCTCTTTGCGTGGGGGAGGGTCTCACAAATAACGAAAACAAGTCCTACAGAAAACTGGTGAGCTCGGCGGCTGGGGGAGGGAGGGAGAGGGTCACAGGTCCGAAGTTCAAGGGACGCCGAAACAGGACTTGACTCATTTATGAGCACGTGCTCTGACCTGGCTGGGGCGTCGCACGCAAACCCCTCGGGAGGGGTCGCTGACCACCGAGACGGCCATTGGCCTCTGACTCATCCAGAGATAAGTCATCACCTAGGCCACAAGTCCCAAGCCAGCAGCTCCTGGATGTAGTGTGCACGGAAAATCTGGAGTTTCAGCTGCACGACCACTAGCAGTCAGAGACGGGTCTGAATGTCCTCGGGCTCAGCCGGAAAGTGTGGATGGCGATGGAAAGGCCACCCTCCCCGAGTCTGGCCTCCGAGAGTTAACGCCGGTCCCATCCCGGCGCGTGAAGGAGCTGCCGCTGTGTGGGGCAGGACCCGAGCGGTCCCAGAGCGCGCTGCTCTGGGTCCCGGTAGCCCCGTTCCCCGCGCCCGCGCCTCTCACCTGCGGCAGAGTGGCCCGGGAGCGCACGGCCCCGGGCGCGGCGCTGGCCACCAAGCTCGCGGCGCTCGCGTAGCTCTTCCTCCTCGTCCTCCCGCCGCCGGCCCTCAGCCATGGGCGAGGCGCGGGGCGCAGCCGCGGGATGGCCGGCGAGCTGCGGCCCCGGCGCCCCAGAACGCGGGCACCCGGCCCCACGCCACCGCCCTGGGGCCGGGGGCAAGGCGGCTCCCGGAGAGGAGGCGTCGGCGGCGGCTGTGGAAATGGCCACCTCCGCGAACTCCACCTGCAGCCGGCCCGGCAGCTGCCGGGCGCGGGCCGAGCCGATTCCCCGCCTCCTTGCGGCGTCCCGGCGGCCTCTCAATCCCTGGCCTTTCCCACTCCCACTCCCGCTCTCTTCCCCCTTCCTCTTTCCCTTCCCCGCCCCGCAGAGCTCCTCCGCGGATCGGGCGGGTTCGGGCCTGGCCTCGCCTCCTCAGGGAGGGGTTACCGGCCCCTAAGGCCGCCCCATGGCCACACATGCTCGAAACACCCGCTCGACCCAAACAAACGTATGCAAAATAAATAAACGGGATAGGAAGAGGGGAAATAGGAGGTGGCCTGGCCTCTTCCTGCTTTTTCACGATATTTCAGTGTCAACAGGAAAGCCATTTGTTTGACACTTAAACAAAAAGAGGAGGAACCCGACCGGGGCCGAACTGGGAGAGATGGCACAGCTGGGAGCTGCTGAACTTTAGAGCAAACTTGGCTTGGTGTTGGGTCGAGCCTCTGCGATGCAAACTTTTTTCTTTCCCTCTCTTTTCGCCCTTAAAAATCTAGCCTTGCTGGAGCACAGAGGATTTTTAGGGCAGTGAAACTACTATGCGTATGATTCTTTAATGGCGGATGCCTTTGTCCAAGCTCATAGAATGTACAAAACCAAGAGTGAACCCCAATGTAAACTATCGACTTTGGGTGATTATGAGGTGTCAATGTGGGTTCATCAGTTGTAGCAACTGTAGCACTCTGGTGGGGGTGTTGATAATGGGGAAGGCTATGCATGTGTGGGAGCAGGGAGGGTACATGGGAAATCTCTGTACCTTTAGCTCAGCTTTGCTGTGAACCTGAAACTGTTCTTAAAAATAGTCTAATAAGACCGGCGCGGTGGCTCACGCCTGTAATCCCAGCACTTTGGGAGGCCGAGGCGGGCAGATCAAGAGGTCAGGAGATAGAGACCATCCTGGCTAACACGGTGAAACCCCGTCTTTACTAAAAATACAAGAAAAAAAATTAGCCGGGTGTGGTGGCGGGTGCCTGTAGTGCCAGCTACTTGAGAGGCTGAGGCAAGAGACTGAAGCTTGCGGTGAGCCAAGATCTCGCCACTGCACTCCAGCCTGGGAGACAGAGTGAGACTCCGTCTCGAAAAAAAAAAAGTCTAATAAAAATGTTTAATAATAAATCAAGCCTCACTGTATTCCAGTTCGTTTAGGGCTAGGATGTGGCTACAATTCTCAGAACAGGAAGAAAATGTGTTAAGGAGACCCACATGTGATTATTTGTAGAGAGGCAATTAGGGGAAGTGGAGAGAGCACTGGCTCTGGAGTCAGAAGCTGTCATTTGAAGCACTTAGCTGTGTGAGCTATCCCTAAGAAAGTTTTTCAAAGCTGGAAAGAACCGTGTAACAAAAGTTGTGTGTACCTGTATAATACACATCGTAGGTTCAGTTGGTGCACGTACCTACTTTCACACAGAGAGGAACAGATTCTGGAATTTCACCAGAAGATATCCAAATAGCAGGCAGAAATATTACCTGGACATGAAACCTTAGGAAACTTCTGAGTGCGATGAACAGGCCTTTATCTGTGGCGTCTTGCTCTATTTCTGAGAGAGTATGACAGCTCCTAATGTTCAGCAGGTAAGAGAGAAAAAGAAAGGGAGAAAAAGGTCACTGAAAATAGAATTGCCTGCCACACCTGAGTGCCGTTTCTTTGCCTTTTCAGTAGTGGCTGTTGCCGCCTGAGAAAATCTTTCCGCTTTTAAGCAGATAAGAACCACAATCGATTCTGTGGAATTGAGGTCAAATCCACAAGTTAAAACTTTATTACTGCATAAGCGATTAAATAAGTAGACACTTAGAGAACTGGAAATTAAGCCGACAACAACAAAACAAAGGTTCTGGACCTTTAGGGTTGTTTTAAGTGTTTGGTAAGTGAAACCTTATTTGTCACTTCCCTTCAAGGATGAATAATTTAGAAGCCCCTACCTTGACCAACGGTACCATTTCATTAAGCCATTGGAGTCAGTTTCTACTATCATTGAGTCTTTTTTTTTTTTTTTTTTTTTTTTTTTTTTTTTTTTTTTTTTTGAGACTAGAGTCTCACTCTATTGCCGAGGCTGGAGTGCAGTGGTGGGATCTCGGCTCACTGCAACCTATGCCTCCCGGGTTCAAGGGATTCTCCTGCCTCAGGCTCCTGAGTAGTTGGGATTACAGGCATGCACCACCACGCCCAGCTAATTTTTGTATTTTCAGTAGAGACGGGGTTTTACCATGTTGGCCAGGCTGTTCTCAAACTCCTGACCTCAAGTGATCCACCTACCTCAGCCTCCCAAAGGGCTAGGATTACAGGCATGAGCCACTGCGCCCGGCCATTGAGTCTTAATTTGGAAAGGCCTGAAAGTTGTTCTGGGTTTCCCAGCCAATTAGAGCTTTGGGAATCCACATTTTTTGTGGTGGGTGGGTGGTGCATGCCCAAGCCCACTCTACAATTAACAAACATTTATGGTAACTGTTGTGTGCCAAGCACCACGCTAGGTGCTGTTGGGAGACTCAAAAGAAGGAAAGAAATATCCATTATCAGATCCTATGGTAGGTGCTTTTCACATATGTCTTCTCATTACAAAAGAACAAAACAGATTCCCTGTCCTCCAATGAGAGAGGAAGGTCTATCCAGTTTACCACAAAATGAGATAAAACTTGGTAAGTCCTTCAATAAAGATATAACTTTGGACAGGGTGCCAACATAATTCAACAGGGAAGGAATTATCTTTACAACTGGGTATCCACATGCATACGAATGAATTTGAGCCCCTATCTCACCCCATGTGCAAAAATTAACTCAAAATGGATCATAGACCTAAACGTAAGAACTAGAACTATAAAACTCTTCCAAGAAAACATAGGATTAGATCTCTGTGACCATGGTTTAAAAAATAATTTTTTAGATATGATACCAAAATACATAAATATCAGAAGAAAAAATAAATTGGACTTAGCAAAATTTAAAACTTTCATGTTTCAAAGGGCATGATTAATAAAGTGAAAAGACAGAAGGGGAGAACATATTTTCAAATCATATATCTAATAAGGACCTTATATTCAGAACATATAAAAAACAACTCAACAATAGTTGTTTAAAAACCCAATTAGGCCAGGTGCAGTGGCTCACGTCTGTAATCCTAGCACTTTGGGAGGCTGAGGCGGTTGGATCACCTGAGGTCAGGAGTTCCAGACCAGCCTGGCCAACCATGGCCAACATGGTGAAACCCCATCTCTATAATGAAAATACAAAAATCAGCCAGGCACGGTGACACATGCCTGTAATCCCAGCTACTCGGGAGACTGAGGTAGGAGAATCACTTGAACCCAGGAGGTGGAGGTTGCAGTGAGCTGAGATCCCACCATTGCACTCCAGCCTGGGCAACAAGAGTGAAACTCTGTCTCAAAAAAAAAAAAAAAAAAAAGGATGGATGAACTTTGAAAACATTATGCCAAGTTAAAGAAGCCAGAGACAAAAGATTCCTATGATCTTGTTTATGTGAAATGTCCAGAATAGGCTAATCCATAGAGACAAAATGTAGGTTGGTGGTTGCAGGGGAGGGGAGAATGGGGAGTGATGGCCAATGAGTATAAGGTTTCTTTTTGAGGTGATCAGAATATCCTAAAATCAGAAGTGGTGGTGGTTGCACAATTTTGTAAATATACTAAGGGATACATTTTTGGTGCATGAATTATATCTCAATAAAGCTGTTTTTAAAAAAGATATAACTAGTTCACTGCAAAAGCACAGAAAACAAACCAGGGAGAGGACTGCACTCTGAAGTCATCATACTGAGGAAGAGAAACCAGATAGAAGTTACAAGCCAGAACAATGTAATCATATGAAATCAAACCAAAGGTGTGGCCAACTAGTAACTAAATAAACATGCTCAAACATCCTACCCACCCAAGTGACACAACAAGAGCCAAACCCATAGAAGGAAAGTGATAAGAAACTTGGAAAGAAAATTTACATCCTAAGAGTAAAACAAGATTCACCCTCAAAGCTTGAAGGTATAAGAATTTTTTTGTAAGAGATATTGAAAAAGGGCCCCCATTTTAAAGGACAATGTTCTTGGTTTCTCACTTTAGATATATAATCTTACCTGAAGCAAAATGGTCTGCAAATAGAACACTATAAAAAATAAGAATATACTATATAAATATATATGTGGTACAGTGTTTAGCATATAGAAGCACAATAAATATTTGTTTAATGACTGAATGAATATAATTCCAATTTTTTCTTGCTGAATCATCAGAAGGCATGAGTCTCAAGGCTTTTAACTTAAAAAGTAACTATCTGGAGATCTGGAGTTAAAAGTTTACAGTTGCAGACTTCAATGGAGAAAAAAGAAGGAAGGCCAGGGATATACAATGGATTTTAAAACTACAGCATGTCCAAAGTTTTAGCTCTTCACGTGACAGAATTTTAAGATTAAAGTAGGAGAGTGAGTCCATGGGTGGTTATTATATTATTCTCCATATTTTCTATTTGCCTTTAATTTTTCATTAAAAAAAATAAAAGCAGGCTGGGTTCCATGGCTCACACCTGTAATCCCGATGCTTTGGGAGGACAAGGTGGAAGGATTGCTTAAGGGCAGGAGTTCAAGGCCAGACTGGGCAATATGTGAGATCCCATCTCTATTTAAAAAAGAAAAAATTAGTTGGGCCTGATGACATGTGCTTGTAGTCCCAACTACTCAGGAGGCTGAGTTGGGAGACTGACTGCTTGAGCCCAGAAGTTGGAGGCTGCAGTGAGCTATAATTATGCCACTGCACTCCAGCCTGAGTGACACAGTGAGAACCCATATTAAAAATAAAAATAAAAATACATGAAAAGCTAAAAGTACAGTGTAGTAGATTGAGATAGCTATAGTTTCTGTCCAGTGCTGTTTGCCAATAATTTCTGTTTGTCCACTATAATTCTGTTTGTCCACTTTAGCAAATTCTCCCTGTGGCAGATTATTGCAAAACAGTTCCAAAATCTTTATACCCCCCTCTATTCATACATTTCTAATGTACATTTGCATCTTCTTCATCAAGAAGTGGTTCCAAATTCCAGCTACTCAGGAGGCTGAGGCAAGAGGATCACTTGAGCCCAGGAGTTTGAGGTTGCAGTGAGCTATGATTGTACCACTGCACTCTAGCCTAGGTAGCTAAGTGAAACCCTGACTCTAAAAAGTAAACACAAAAAAATGGGGTTCCCTGTCTCCATGAAGCTGAGCTAGCCTTTGGATTTGCTTTGGCCAAATAGAATATGGCAGAAAAGACAGTATGTGAATTCCAAGTCTAGACCTGAAGAGGCCTTGTTTGCTTCAGTTTGTTCTCTTGGATGATGTATTTGTCTGTTCTCTCACATTGCTATAAGGAACTACTGAGACTGGATAATTTATAAGAAAAGAGGTTTTATTGACTCACAGTTCTGCAGGCTGTACAGGAAGCATGGCTGAGGAGGCCCCAGGAAACTTAAAATCATGGCAGAAGGTGAAGGGGAAGTAAGTATATCTTCACATGGCCAGCAGGAGAGGGAGAGGGAGAGGGAGAGCGAGAGGGAGGGGGGAGACAGACAGACACACACACACACACAGAGAGAGAGAGAGACAGAGAGAGAGAGAGATGGATGAAGGGGGAAGTGCTCACACTCTCAAACAATCAAATCTCATGAGAACTCACTATCATGAGAACAGCAAAGGGGAAATCTGCCCCCATGATCCAATCACCTCCCACCAGGTCCTTCCCCCAACATTGGGAATTAAAATTTAACACGAGATTTGGGTGGGACACAGAACCAAACCATATCAGATGCCTTCTACCACCATGTGATCAAGCCAACGTGAGCCAGCTAAAGAATGCACCACTATGTGAAGGAAAGGCCAGCTGTCCCAGTTGAGGTTATTTAGACCAGCATGTAGCCAACCAACTCCCACACATGTGAAAGAAGCCAGTTAAGATAAACAGAAATGCTTATCTAACCAACAAATGACCACAGACACCTGAGTGATCCAGCTAAGACTAAAACCACTGCCACCTGGCCTGTTAATGTGTATGCGGTAAGAAGTGCTTACTGTTTTATGTCAGTGAGGCTTTGTGATTGTTTGCTATGCAGCATGTGCTGGTTTCGGATTCTCCAGGAACCAGTGGGCTGAAAGAGAGTTCTAGTACAAAAGTCTAGAGGGTAACACCTGTGAAAGGAGCAAGGGAGACAGAAAGATTGGTCAAGGGGAACTGTCATACCCCTATGCAGACCTGACAAAGCCTCTGCTAGTCCAACAGGAAGCTCTAGAATAAAGATCAGAATTCTACTTTTAATATAAGCAGGTGTACCCTTGAATCACCACCTTGCTCAGTCATTGACTTTGACTGCATGAAAGCTGAGGCAGACACTGTTGGAGACACAAAGAGATGTGCCACTCAAATCTCCCTCCAACAAAGCCTTGCTGCCCAGGTATGCTGAATATGGTATGCTATGTCAGTATGCTGACAGTTCCTAGCTTCAGTGTCTGCCTCAGCTTTCATGCAGATCTATTCCTTGTATCATGCAAATCTTCTTTCCCATACATGTTCAGGGAATAGCTCAGGTTACCCTCCATCACTGCAGTTGGTCTCAGGGCCTCCAGTATAGTCTCCCTTCTCCACCCTCCATCTAAATTCCTCTTGCCCCCAGCCATCACCTCTGCTGGTCTTGGCGGCTTATCTAGTGGTATAACTCAAATTTTCATTATTGAGTTTTCTTAGCCCCTAGTGATCATATCCTTCTCAGGTGGGAGTTGCTTCACTTGCCTGTTCACAGTTATGATCTATCAAGGGAGAACCAACAACCAAGAAGCACCCAAATGGGTCATCTTGAGTTCCACACATATGTCTCCTGTTCCCATTGTGTAAGATCAGTCTTACCTCCCACTGTTGATCAGAGTTATTATTTCTGCCAAGATGGTTAGTCTTCTTACCTGCTGGCCCCTAGTCACAAGAACCTCAGTGCCCAGATGGCATCCATAGTTTGTAATCAATTGGACCTTTGCTGCGTCCTCTGGTGAGCATGTGCCCCTGCTGGCAACAGGACCTCTAACCCTGTGGAGCCCCCGAAGCAAAAAGGTCTCCAGTAGGCCATTGGGAGTGACTGTAACTGCAGCCAATCCTGAGTCCACTCCTCTGACCCCAGATTTACAGATTCTGACTGGAGATACAGCACCATGTAAAGGTCTGTGATACAATGTGTATACTGCATTCTGGAAGATTAAACTCCATATTCTCAGGATATTGCCTCTGATTTTGCACTTCATTTATGCCTTCAGCAGGAATACACATATATAAACTAGAAGTAAGAAGTATAACATATAAAACTATTTATTTTTTTGAGATGGAATCTCGCTCTGTTGCCCAGGCTGGAGTGCAGTGGCACGATCTTGGCTCACTGCAACCTCCGCTTCCCAGGTTCAAGCGATTCTCCTGCCTCAGCCTCCTGAGTAGCTGGGACTACAGGCACATGCCACCACACCCTGCTGATTTTTGTATTTTTAGTAGAGATGGAGTTTCACCATGTTGGCCAGGCTGCTCTCGAACTCCTGACCTCATGATCTGCCTGCCTCGGCTTCCCAAAGAGCTGGGATTACAGGCATGAGCCACCACACCCAGCCAAAACTTTTTAAAGTGTTATTTCACCCATCAAAAACAAATCTATAAAGCATGTGAACATAAATTCTAAACTTCTCAAAGTTACATTCATAAAACATGTTGTTATTAGTCCTTTCCCTCAAACAAAAATGAAGCCTATATTGCAAAATCAAGACCAGGGCTCTTAAGAGCTGTAGCTTCAGGTTCGAAATATAATAAAACACCTGCAAGTGTCAAAAACGAGGGAGCATTTCCTTACTCCTTCATTTTGAAGAGTTCTTCAGACTCATCTAAAAAGAAAAATGTTAGTGACACATCTGAAAAAGAAAATGTTAATGGTTTATATAGTGACCTAGAGCTTCTAATGTTCTTAGAAGGTCATGGCAGGTCAAGTTTTAATCCTTTTCCTTCACTATTTTTCTTTCTTTCTTTCTCTTGATTCCTGTCCATCTTTTAACTTCAAGTTTTTCCCCTTTCTTCTTCCCTTCTCTCTGTCAGTTTGCCTTTATCACTATCTCTTGATGCCTCCTTGGCACTCTGGTTTTCTTAACTGCTGTGTGCCTCAATTTCTTCAACTGTAAAATGAGGATAATAATAATAATAGCTATCTCACAAGAAAGTTGTAAAGATTAAAATGAGTTAATATGTTGCATTGGTTTGCTGAGGCTGCCATAACAAAGTACTGCTAATTGAGTGGCTTAAACAACTGATATTTATTTTCTCATAGTTCTGGAGACTACACGTCCAAGATCAATGTGCTGGGAGGGTCCTGTTCCCTCTGAAGGCTCTGGGGAAGGATCTGTTCCAGGCTTCTCTTCTAGCTTCTGGTAAGTCCTTGGCTTTTAACTTAAATCTTTTTAATCTTGGCTTTTTAACTCAAATCTTCACATGACGTTCTCCCTGCATGCTTGTCTCTGCGTCCAAATTTCCCGTTTATATAGACACCAGTCATATGGGACTAGGGCCCCATCCTATTTCAGTATGACTTTATCCTAAATAGTCACAATAGCAGCAACCCTATACTAAATAGGGTCACCTTCTGAGGTACTGGGACATTAACATAGGAATGTTGGGGGAACAAAATTCAACTCATGATATATACATAAAACCCTTAGAACAGCTCCTGGCATATAAAAGCACCACATATTTGCTATTTATTGAATACATCCTGTACGTGCGGCCCTGTGTGAGATACTAAAGATATGACAGTGAATAGACACAGATTTGTCCTTAAGGAGCTCATGGTGTGATTCGATCCATGGTAGAGGTGATGTAGGGTGACCAATCATCCCAGTTTGCCCAGGACTGATGTGTGTTTGGGAGGTTTTGAGACACAAGACTTTCAGTGCTAACTCCATAAAAGCCCCAGGTAAACCAGGCCAAGTCTTTCATCCCAGAGGTGAACAAGATAGGGAGGATACACACTCTTAGAGGGAACATAGAAGAGGCATTGTGGCAAAAAGTGCTAGTTTCCCCCAATATCTGTTATCTCCTTGGCATTTGGTGGTCAAGAATAGAGAGGACATTCTCCAGTGTCCCATGGCGTTATGCACGCCCATGTGATTATGTTCTGGCCGTAGGAAATGGTACGAATGACTTTACAGGAATATATTAAAGGGAAGAGGCATTCCTTCTTTTTTTTTTTTTTTTTTTTGAGACGGAGTCTCACTCTGCCGCCCAGGCTGGAGTGCAGTGGCCAGATCTCAGCTCACTGCAAGCTCCGCCTCCCGGGTTCACGCCATTCTCCTGCCTCAGCCTCCCGAGTAGCTGGGACTACAGGCGCCCGCCACCTTGCCCGGCTAGTTTTGTGTATTTTTTAGTAGAGACGGGGTTTCACCGTGTTAGCCAGGATGGTCGCGATCTCCTGACCTCGTGATCCGCCCGTCTCGGCCTCCCAAAGTGCTGGGATTACAGGCTTGAGCCACCGCGCCCGGCCCCGAGGCATTCCTTCTTTAGCCCTTTCCTCTGTTGACTAGAATTTGGATGTAATGGTGGAACCAGAGCAGTTATCTTGGATCACAAGAAGGCCAAATTTTGAGAAACTGAAAAATGACTGGACTCTTGATGATTATGGAGAAGGCATATCTGCGATGGACCTCATACTTCTAGACTTCATTTATGGGGGAAAAAAAGAAACTTCTACTTTTTAAAGATATGCTTATTTTGGGTTTTCTGTTACATACTTAATATATTTCAAACTAATACAGACATTAAATTGTGTCTTAAACAGTCATGAAGGGAGCTAAGAGGGAAAGAAAGTGTACCAAACAATAGAAACCGTGTATGTCACGCTTGCATCAAAAAGAGAATCTGGGCCGGGCACGGTGGCTCATGCCTATAATCCCAGTACTTTGGGAGGACAACGCGGGCAGATCACGAGGTCAGGAGATCGAGACCATCCTGGCCAAACTGGTGAAACCCCATCCTACTAAAATACAAAAAATTAGCTGGGAGTGGTGGCACGCACCTGTAGTCCCAGCTACGTGGGAGACTGAGGCAGGAGAATTGCTTGAACCTAGGAGGCGGAGGTTGCAGTGAGCCGAGATCACACCACTGCTCTCCAGCCTGGCCACAGAGCAAGACTCTGTCTAAAAAAAAAAAAGAAAGAGAGTCTGGAATAACTTTTGATCTTATAGAGTGGACTAAATTATTACAAAATATCTCTAATGAATTGAGGGAAATCTCCAAGGGCCAAAAATAAATAAGGAGCTAAACCAGAGTGTCAGTAATAGTTGGCACACATATGATGCCATTCTAAGTGTTTTACATAGCTCAACTCACTTAATCCTAACACAAACTCCATGAGGTAGTGTTTGTATCGTCATCTTATAGAAAAGGAAACTGACATCAGAGTTATAGAGATATAATGATAAGGTACAATGACTGTCCAACCAGAATTCTAGAACGGAAAAGAGAAAAGAACTGAGGAAAGGCAACATTTGAAAAGATAATGACTGAAAATTGTCCAGAAATAATAAATGTCATGAATCTTCAGATAAATGAAGTGTGACAAATCCCAATTTGGTCTCTAAAATAATACTGATACAAAACACAATAGCTAAATTTATTCAATACTTAAGAGTTAGGTACTATTTTAGGTACATTATACAATTATATCATTTAATCTTCACAACAACTTTAAGGGATAGTTCCTGTGATTATTCCCACTTTGCAGAAAAGGAAACTGAGGTGCAGAAAAGGAAACTGAGGCACAGATAAGTAACCCTCCTAAGATCACAGAGCCTGCAAACAATAGAGTTGGATTCAAACTCAGACAATTTGATCCCAAAGAAGGCACTTTTCTCATCACTTCTTTGCAAAATCTCCTCTGGGGGAGAGCAATGAGTTTAGGATATTTAAGTGGAACAGACCAAATGGCAATTAAAGGTATAGGTCTTTTCATTGTCCAACAGAACTTCCTGTGATGATGGCAGTGCTCTATATCTGTGTTTTCTAATGTGGTAGCAAGGAGCACATTGACTATTGGACATTTGAAATGTGGCTAG
Source organism: Piliocolobus tephrosceles (assembly GCF_002776525.5). Lineage (NCBI taxonomy): Eukaryota > Metazoa > Chordata > Mammalia > Primates > Cercopithecidae > Piliocolobus > Piliocolobus tephrosceles. The sequence continues at coordinate 38,542,555 of NC_045436.1, read as the reverse complement.
TGCAGCTGAAGCACTAAATTTTAAATTTTATTTATTTATTTATTTATTTTATTTTATTTATTTATTTTTTGAGACAGAGTCTCGCTCTGTCACCCAGGCTGGAGTGCAGTGGCTCAATCTCGGCTCACTGCAAACTCCGCCTCCCGGGTTCACGCCATTCTCCTGCCTCAGCCTCCCGTGTAGCTGGGACTACAAGCGCCCGCCACTGCACCCGGCTAGTTTTTTGTATTTTTAGTAGAGACGGGGTTTCACTGTGTTAGCCAGGATGGTCTCGATCTCCTGACCTCGTGATCCGCCCATCTCGGCCTCCCAAAGTGCTGGGATTACAGGCGTGAGCCACCGCACCCAGCCCTATTTATTTTTAATTAATTAAAATTTAAATTGAAATCCCTACATGTGACTGATGGCTACCATATTGGACAGCACAGGTTCAGAGCTAATGCAGAAATCCAATGCAAAGGCAAGGTTAATTCACTACTCCTCTTGATCTCATACTGAAATAGCTGGGTGCCTCCCAATTTTAGATGAGAAAAACTGATAAAGCGAAGTTTCTTCTTAAGCAAGGAATAGTCAACAAATGACCTTTGAATAGCTTTTTATTTATTTATTTTTTGAGATAGAGTCTTGCTCTGTTTCCTAGGCCGGAGTGCACTGGCGCTATCTTGGTTCACTGCAACCTCCACCTCCTGGGTTCAAGGGATTCTCCTGCCTCAGCCTCCTGAGTAGCTGGGATTATAGGTGTGTGCTACTATGCCTGGCTAATTTTTGGATTTTTAGTAGAGACGGTGTTTCATCATGTTGACCAGGCTGTGATCTCAAATTCTGGACCTCAAGTGGTCTGCCCGCCTCAGCCTCTCAAGGTTCTGAGATTACAGGCATGAGTCACTGAACCTGGTTCCTTGGATAGTTTTTAATTGCCTATAAAGAACTGTATATATACATTTATGTATATAAAGAACTGTATATATACATTATGCCACCACATCAGGTAATGTGTATGTGTAGTGTATGTAGGAATGTTTAGAATTAGGAAAGATAAAGAGAAATCTGCAAAAGGCATGAAAAGAAGTGTCCAGTGAGGTGGGAGGAGAACCAAAAAAGGAGGCTTTTCATTAGGCAACATGAAGAATGTGTTACAAGAAGAGAGTGTGTTCTGTCCGATATTGCTGATAGCTTATAGAATGGGATAATCGAGGTAGGGTTATTGTTCATGTTGTTTAAATTATTGTTCTCTCCTTTCTTTTCCTCTAGTACATATAGTAGAATACAGACAAGTTAAATGCATATTTATCATATGAAGACATGATAAATACATATGTATACATGTGTACATATACACTGTAAGCTTCCTTGAGGTATAAAGCATTATATTAGTTTTCTATTGCCTTATACAAAATTACTACAAATTTAGCAGCTTAATACAGCATCCACTCATTAGTTCACAGTTCTGCCTAGGCTGGGTCAAATAGGTTTCTGGTTAGAGTCTCACAAAGCCAAAATCAAGGTGTGGCCTAAGGCAGGCTCTTATCTAGACGAGAATAGTCTGTTTCCACACTCATTCAAGTTGCTGGCAGAATTCACTTCCTCATGGTTGTGGCACTGAAGTTACTATTTTCTTGCTGGCTCTCGGCTCCCAGCAGCCACTCTCGGGTTCTTTCTATGTGGCCCCTCCATCTTCAAGTCAGTCATGGTACACTGAATCCTTCTTGTGCTTTGAATCCCAGCTTCGTCTTCTGCAACCATCTAGAGAAAATTCTCTGCTTTTAAACGGTTCATATGTATATGTTAGGCCCATCCCAAATAATCTTCACACAACATAGCATAATTGTAGTAGTGATGTCTCATTATATTTGCAGGTTCCACCCACAGTCAGAAGGATGAGGATTGTTGGGGATCATTTTAGAAATCCATCTACCACAAACATTATCTCATCTCCTTCAAAATTTGTCAGTTGAGAAAGTTCTTCAGCCTAACACATTTCCTAAACAGACTGCTTTTCTGAATTCATAATGTCTTAAAAATCAGTGAAATATAATTATACAAAATCTGTATTTAAAAGCCAGCTGAGATTTGTTGAACTCCTGTTATCGATTAGGTGCTGTCTGAGGCACTGAGGATACGGAAGTGAATAAAGCAGACATAGCTCCTAATGGCTCCTCCTTACTACTTTATCTTTGACTCCTTGTTTGTTTTGTCCCCCATTTGAATCAGACTGCAACCTCAAATGCCTTCAAGGATCAAGATAATATAACTGAGCAAGACAACGAGGAGCTGGGAAGATCAGGTGAATGGGAGAGCTGACGCCCATTTGAGAGGGGCAGCAGCAGGTCAGTTGCTGCACGAATGTGGAACCAGTCTTTTCTTTTCAATTTTCTTTCTTTCTTTCTTTCTTTCTTTCTTTCTTTCTTTCTTTCTTTCTTTCTTGTTTTTAGAGACAGGGTCTTGCTTTGTTGCTCAGGTTGGAGGGCAGTGGCATGATCACAGCTCACTGCACACTTGAGCTCCTGGGCTCCAGTGATCCTCCTACCTCTGCCTCCCAAGGTATTGGGATTACAGGTGTCAGCCACCACACCTGGCCTGGGACAAGTCTTGACAGGTATTCTGGTGATGACAGCAGAACTCAACAGAGTACCCAAAGCAACAGGTCACAAAAGGATTCTTGGGGCCAATGCAAATAAATCTATTAGCAGATATCCTGCCCCAAAAATGCCATGCTAGAGAAAAAGAGAAAAGCGCTGTACTGGGAAACAATAGGGGCACGCAGGTATCAGACAGTAGCCAGAGGAGCTGAAACACAGAGATGCCTGAACTGGACACCACACAGAGCACTGAGCAATAAAGCAAGGTATTGTGTGTTATGTATTCAGAGAAAATGAGGGGTCTTTGGGTCCATGCTTAGGAATGCTGAGGTTGGCCTTGCTGGGGGTTCTCTATTTTATGGCCTTATCTTTCCCGCTTCCCTGAATGGAAGAGCTGCCAAACAGGACCACTAGCTTGTCTCTATGCTGACCTACAAAAACTCCAACACCAGCCGTGCACGGTGGCTCACGCCTGTAATCCTAGCACTTTGGAAGGCCAAGGCAGGCAGATCATGAGGTCAGGAGATCAAGACCATCCTGGCCAACATAGTGAAACCCCGTCTCTACTAAAAATACAAAAATTAACTGGGCATGGTGGCACACGCCTGTAATCCCAGCTACTCAGAAGGCTGAGGCAGGAGAATCGCTTGAACCCAGGAGGCAGAGGTTGCAGTAAGCCAAGATCTTGCTACTGCACTCCAGCCTGGCAACAGAGCGACACTCCGTCTCAAAAATAAATAAATAAATAAATAAAACCCAAAAAATAAAAACAAACAAAACCAAAAAACACCAAGACCAGTGCTCAGCCCTCAGCCTGGAGCACTATCCTGCTCTGCTCCACTGGTAAACATCCTCCACATCTTCCTGGCTCAACTAGAGACTCTGCCTTCCTTAGGAAGCATCTCCTGAACCCCCTCCTCTCCCCAACCTAACTCCTGTTTCTCCTCTCTTTAGCCCCTATGCCACTTTCTACCTCCCCTTGTGAACATTTCACGCTTGTCTGGTATAATTGTCCATAGATGCATGTCATTCACCAAAATATTACCAAGCGCTCTATACCTCCAGAAAAGAAAAATTACTAATCTTACTCTATGCCTTACGTCTTAGTATTACATCTTACCATCTTTCATACTGATATTGTATGCCCTTGCTACAAAGTGTGGTCCATGGACCAGCAGCGTCACCATTACCTGGCAGCTTATTTAAACACAGAATATCAGCTCCACCCCAGACCCGCTGCATCAGACTCTACATTTTAATAAGATCCCCAGGTGACTCACAGGCACAGTAAACTTTGAGAGGCAGTGTTCTATGCACTCACCAGTGCAAACCTATTGCAACGTAATAATAAAAACGTCTAACTTGAACCCTTTGGTATAATTTTCTGGTATTACCAGACTGTAAACTCCACCAGTGCAGGGACTATGTTTGCTTTTATCATGACTGCATTCTTAGTGTCTGACACCAGACTAGGCACAGAGTAGGTCCTCAATAAAAACTGATTAAATAAGTAAATAATATTGGCAGAAAACATGTAAGTTTTTATTATGGGAACAAGAAGATATGCTATTAAAATGACCTGGGCACGGTGACTCATGCCTGTAATCCCAGCACTTTGAGAGGCCCAGGCGGGTGGATCACTTGAGATCAGGAGTTCAAGACTAGCCTTGCCAACATGGTGAAACTCTGTCTCTACTAACAATGCAAAAATTAGCCAGGCGTGGTGGTGTGCACCTGTATTCCCAGCTACTCAGGAGCCTGAGGCAGGAGAATGGCTTGAACCCAGGAGTCAGAGGTTGCAGTGAGCCAAGATCCTGTCACTGTAATCCAACCTGGGTGACAGAGCAAGACTCTGCCTGAAAAAAAAAAAAAGGCCTCTTTTGGTTTGCTTTAATCTAAGTTATACTTTAAAATATATCAGATTAAATAGGTATTGATAATGTTTTTGAATTATTCTTAATTGAAACTCAATGCTAATGCATTTTCTGTTATATTAAAATCAATACCAAATGTATTATTTAAAAAGCTAGGTGGAAATAATATTCTTCTTCCCCTAGTAGAGTACAAATAGCATCCTGCTCCTTCACTTTAAATCATATGATGTTTTCAAGGGTGCAATAGAGAGTAAAGGTAAATGTTCTATTTATTTATATTTCTCAAAATAAAGAGGCCATAGGATGATGAAAGGAAATGTCCTCATTTGTAAGCAGTCCAACAATCTGGGGGAAAAGAGTGAGTGGGTCTTCTTTAAGGACTTGTTCAATTTCAACATTATTTTCTGAACCTTCTGTTTGAATTGGTGTTTATTCGCAAAACTTATTATGTATGGAATCTTGATTACTGTGCTTCCCTCTAATTTTGCTTCTGAAAGACAAACATTTTTGCTTACCTCTGCTTATGTAGTGTCTCCATAGTAATTGTCAGAACTCTTCCTCAGCAACAAACCCACCACATTGACCTTAGCAAGACCAAAAATGTCTTACACAGAACTTGTCTTATTCTGTGCATTCCAAAGGGAATGTTCAGCTTCAGCAATTCTTAGAACTAAATATCATGAGCAAATTAGTGGGACTGACACATTTTACGAGTGTTAGTACTTGCAGGCCCTTCATAGCCTGGCCATGACCAGCATCCACTGCCCACTGGTCCCCTCTCCACCCTCTGCTGGTCACTGTCCTCAACACAGCCTTCTCTTTAATGTCTCCACCTGGGCTAAGATAGCAGGAATGAAGAGAAAAGATGGACTTTGGACAAACTCAGGTTCACTTCCTCATCCTGTGATTTTTCAGCAAGTTAATTAACTGCTCTGAACTGTTTATTGATCAGTAAAGTAATAGATAGCAATATCCAGGCCAGGCGTGGTGGCTCACACCTGTAATCTCAGCACTTTGTGAGGCTGAGGTGGACAGATCACCTGAGGTCAGGAGTTTGAGACTAACCTGGTTAACATAGTGAAACCCTGTTTCTACTAAAAATACAAAAAATTAGCCAGGTGTGGTGGCGTGCGCCTGTAATCCCAGCTACTCCGGAGGCTGACGCGGAGAATCACTTGAATCCAGGAGGCAGAGGTTGCAGTGAGCCGAGATCGCACCATTGCACTCCAGCCTGGGCAAAAAGAGAGAACCTCAGTCTCAGAAAAAAAGAAAAAAAAAAAAAAGAGAAATTGCAACATCTAGCATTCAGAGCTGTTGTAAGGACTAAGTGAAGTAATAATGGTTAGCATTTAATGGGCACTTACTATATTCGATGATTGTACCAAATGCCCAATATTTGGAATTCTTTTTTTTTTTTTTTTAATGGAGTCTGGCTCTGTTGCCCAGGCTGGAATGCAATGGTGCGATCTTGGCTCACTGCAACCTCCACCTCCCGGGTTCAAGCCATTCTCCTGCCTTAGCCCCACAAGCAGCTGGGACTATAGGCATGCACCACCATGCCCAACTAATTTTTGTATTTCAGTAGAGAAAGGGTTTCACCATGTTGGCCAGGCTGGTCTCGAACTCTTGACCTCAAGTAATCCATCCGCCTTGGCCTCCCAAAGTGCTGGGATTACAGGAGTGAGCCACCATGCCCTGCCGGAAATTATCTTCTTACTGATCTTTAAACCAGGCAAATACTATGCCTGACACCAAGGAGGGGCCCAATAAATGCTTATTTAATGGACTGATGGTATAACATTGCTGATAGTTTGGCCATCTCTGCACTGTCACTGCCCTTCACCAAATCTCAGGTATTCCTCTAGTAAAAATACTTATCTTGCATAGTTATTTTGAAGATTTAAAATAATAGTGTGGGCCAGGCTCAGTGGCTCATGCTTGTAATCCCAACACTTTGGGAGGCCAAAGTGGGCAGATCACATGAAATCAGGAGTTCAAGACCAGCCTGGCCAACATGGCAAAACCCCCTCTCTACTAAAACTACAAATATTAGCCGGGCATCGTGGGGATGCTTGTAATCCCAGCTACTCGGAAGGCTAAGGCAGGAGAATCACTTGAACCCGGGAGGTGGAGGCTGCAGTAAGTTGAGATTGTGCAACTGCACTCCAGCCTGAGTGGCAGAGCTAGACACCATCTCAAAATAAATAAATGAATAAATAAAATACATTAAATTAAATTAAAATAAAGTAATACTGTGACACAAAGATACATGGAGAACATGTAAATGCATATTGCTGAGTGAAAGAAGTCAGTCTGATAAGGCTACATACTGTACGATTCCAACTATATGACATTCTGAAAAAGGCAAAATTAGGGGTATAGTAAAAAGATCAGTGGTTTCCAGGGGTTGGGGGTGTGGGAGGGGGAGTACAGTGGAGTTTTAGGGCACTATTCTGTGTGATACAAAGGTAACTATTTGTTAAAATCCACAGAATGTACAATACAAAAGGTGAACCCTACAGCAAACTGTGGACTTTAGCTATTAATAATACGAGTATTGGCTGATCAGTTGTAACAAATTTACTACATTAATGCATGATGTTAGTAATAAAGGAAACTAGGGGGGCAAAGTAAGCAGGTGTATGGGAACTTTGAACTTTCTGCTCACTTTTACTAAAATTGCTCTAAAAAGTAAAGTCCACTTGATGTGGTGGCTTACGCCTGTAACTCCAGCACTTTGGGAGGCCAAGGCAGGAGGATCGCTTGAGTCCAGGAGTTTGAGGCCAGCCTGGGCAACATGGTGAGACCCTGTCTCCACAATATAAAAGAAAATTTTTTTTGAGACAGAGTTTTGCTCTTTTGCCCAGGCTGGAGTGCAATGGTGTGATCTCGGCTCACTGCAACCTCTGCCTCCTGGTTCAAACAATTCTCCTGCTTCAGCCTCCCAAGTAGTTGGGATTATAGGCGCATGCCACCACGACCAGCTATTTTTTGTATTTTTAGTAGAGACAGGGTTTCACCATGTTGGCCAGGCTGGTCTTGAACTCCTGACCTTGTGATCCGCCTGCCTCGGCCTCCCAAAGTGTTGGGATTATAGGTGTGAGCCACTGCGCCTGGCTCAAAATAAAAAAAATTTTACAAATTAACTGGGCACAGCATTGCATGCCTGTGATCCCAGCTAACTGGGAGGCTGAGTCAGGAGGATCACTTGAGCCCAGGCGGTCAAAGCTGCAGTGAGCCACGTTGGTGCCACTGCACTTCAGCCTGGGCAACAGAGCAAGACTCTGTCTCAAAAATAGAAATGAAAGAAAGAAGAAAGAAAGAAAGAAAGAAAGAAAGAAAGAAAGAAAGAAAGAAAGAAAGAAAGAAAGAAAGAAAGAAAGAAAGAAA
>NC_045436.1:38526850-38534702 GCF_002776525.5 Piliocolobus tephrosceles | reverse complement strand
AAAGAAAGAAAGAAAGAAAGAAAGAAAGAAAGAAAGAAAGAAAGAAAACATAAAGCCTATACATTATTTTAAAATAAAAAATTAGAATAATATTAACATAATAGCTTTAGAGTAGATGACAGGCTCTATAATAATTACATTCAGAAAATATTTATTGACTATCTGTTCTGTACTAGGCTTGGTGCTAGGTACTGGATTCATGTAAATGGAAGACCTTGTCTTTTCAGGGGATTTAAGTCTCATGCGAAACAGAGATAAAGAGAGAATTTCCAGTACAGTGTGACAGGCTCAGGTATGCACAGAGGAAGCACATCTAATCCAGGCTGAGAAGGAGCTGTGGGTAGGGCAGGGAATTCTTGCTGGAGGAGGTTCTGCCTGAACTGAGTCTTAAAAACAAGCAGGCATTAACCAGGCAAAGAAGAGAGGAGGGTCTAAGAAGAGATCTCCAGGCATGATCAAAATAGAGAGTTATGAACACAGTATTCAGAGACTTACAAATAGTGGAATGTTACTGTGGCCAAGAGAAGAGGATTGTATGGGCAACAGGTGAAGCTGGTGAGATAAGCAGATGTGAAATTATAAAGAGCCTGTGTGTGTACCACGCTAAGAGACCCATTGACACGGCATAGAGATCCACAGAAGGGTTTTTCGGGGGTTTTTTGTCATTGTTTTTTTTTTGTTTTTTTTTTTTTTTTTGAGACACAGTCTTGCTCTGTGGCCTAGGCTGGAGTGCAGTGGTGCAGTCTTGGCTCACTGCAAACTCCACCTGCTGGGTTCAAGAGATTCTCCTGCCTCAGCCTCCTGAGTAGCTGAGATTATAGGTACTTGCCATCACGCCCGGCTAATTTTTGTATTTTTAGTAGAGACGGGGTTTCACCATGTTGGTCAGGCTGGTCTCAAACTTGTGACCTTGTGATCCGCCCACCTCAGCCTCCCAAAGTGCTGGGATTACAGGTGTGAGCCACCACGCCCGGCTTTCCATGGAAGGGTTTTAAGCAGCAGAGTGAGTGGGTAGCCAGGAAGAGCATTCAGAAAGGCTAGTATTTTTTTGTTTTTTTTTTTTCTTGAGACAGTCTCACTCTGTCACCGAGGCTGGAGTGCAGTGGTGCAATCACAGCTCACTGCAACCTCCGCCTCCCAGGTTCAAGCAACACTTGTGCCTCAGCCTCCGGAGTAGTTGGGACTACAGGCACACGCCACCACACCTGGTTAATTTTTGCATTTTTAAGTAGAGACAGGGTTTCACCATGGTTGGCCAGGCTGTGGACTCGAACTCCTGGCCTCAAGTGACCCACCCGCCTCGGCCTGCTAAAGTGCTGGGGTTACAGGCGTGAGCCACTGCGCCTGGCCAGGGCCAGTATTTTGAATTCATCTTTCTCTCTTTATCAAACCCCCATCTCTGGGCAGCATTGCTGCTCTCACTTTGGTCATTTGTTTCCTTGGAAAAGGTCTAGGAGTTGGCAGTCAATGAAAATTTGGCTTGGAGATTTTGGCAGCCAAATGGAAATGGAGTTGGGCATGAAATAGAGGCAGAGAATACGGATGCTTTCTCTGGCTGCTCATGGCCCATAAAGGCTGCTTTTCTACAACACAGACTCTTTCCATGTCAATCCACTACTCATTGGCTTAACCCTGAGGATGCCATCTCCACAGTTCCAGGAGAGGACATAACTGAAATATGTAAGGAATATCACCATAAATTATTCTTTTCTTCTCAAATATTTTATCGACCACTGTATGTGGTTATTAATATAGAAACTGAACAGCAAGCACAAAGCCAGATGCGTACGAAAAAGACATGAAAGTACTATTAAGCAAGATCTTGTAGAAGATAAACGGAGTAGAATTTCTGGGCCATAAACTGGCTTCAACTTCCATGAAAGTGTGTAAGAGCCACTTCTGGGGAAATCAGTGGGCAAGGTCATGGGTGAGAGCTGGGAAACAGAACTTAACTAAGGTTGGAGCAATTGGAAGGCGGCCTGGGTGCAGGACATCTGTCAAGACTATGGTCAGGGAGAGGGTTGCTTTATATTTTCTGCTTCTAAGTTCACCAAAGCCCATCTCCGGTTCTGGAGTAGAGCAAAGAAGACAACTTCTGTGGGGTCCTCAGCTTATCCAGGCAGTAGGTCATAGTGGGGGACAGATAGGTAGGAGAACAGAAACACCATCAAAACATGAATAAGGCAAATCAAATACAAACAGCAACCTGGATTAGGCTCATCCAGGCATTCGATCTGCAGGTTTTAAAAAGTACTAAAATGGCGGTTGACATCTTAGTGATAGCCTCTGCCGGTGCATCTTCTTTCTGGCATTGCATTGTTCTCATTTGGAGTTGTTGCTCTCTACAACTGATATACAGTTAGTAGACCATCATCCTCAGGACTCCCTTCTATTTCCTTAGTGGGATCTTCTGTTTTCCTATAGTCCATAACTTCTTTCTTCTTTTCTCTGTCTTTTTAATTCAGCACATCCTACCTTAGCTTCTTAAGAAAGGAAAAGATTCTTGAGAATTTATGTATATTTTACCTTTATTCTTTTTAAAAAACCTTTTTTTAGATACAGGGTCTTGCTCTATTGCCCAGGCTGAAGCACAGTTGTGCAGTCATAGCTCACTGCAGCCTTGAATTCCTGGACTCAAGTGACCCTCCCACCTCAGCCTCCCAAGTGGCTAGGACAGCTGCTGCATTGCCAGCATGCCTGGCTTCTACCTTTATTCTTGATGAACCATTTGGCTGGGTGTAGAATTCTATCCTGAAAATAATTTTCCTTTAGAAATTTGGAGGCGTTGCTCCACTGTCTCTAGCTTCAGGGTTGTTGTTGAGAAGCCTGATGCCATCTGGATGTCTACTTCTTTGTATGTGCTTTTCCTCTTCAGAAGTTTTGTGTGTTTTGTCTTTGTGCCTGGCATTCTAAAGTTTCAGGATAACATGCTTTGTACGGGTCTGCTTCCCGTCACTGAGCTGAGCACTTAGTGGGTCCTTTCAATCTGGCAATTTAGGTCTTTCTGTTATCTTTCATGTTAGAGGATTTCCTAAGATGTTTGGGAATCCTGGTTGTCTGCTCGTATTCAAGGGTGAGAGAGCAAAAAGCTTCATAGTAGAAGCCCTGTGCCTTGGGGAAGACCTGTTACCTAGGAACTTTATTGTAAGATGAAATGGGTAGACTCTCTGTTGGGGAATTCTACCCACACCTATCCTACTCCATATTACCCCGTATCACTATCTTTGGGGATTTTTTTTTTTTTTTTTTCCTTTTGGGCTAGTCACATTCCTTTAAGAAGGCTTTTCCAATTTTCCGCTTGGAAAGTAGGCTTGACTTCCAGCATTTTAGGAAGTGGAGAGGATCTGAGCATTTAGCATGCCTGCATTAATTAATTAATCCCAGTTTTCTCTCTAGAGTCCCTAGCCCCTTCAGCTGTGGCTAAGAAGTGGACAAACCTCTGCATCTGTTAGGACAGAGGAGGGGCAGTCACCCAGTAGAAAGGAGTAGAGAGCGCAAATATAAGAAGTACTGCTACTTTTTAAGTAGTTTCCAGCCTCCAACTAGTTCCCTTATTTTATTCCTTCTTCATCTTCACTCTGTATCCTGATGATTTTGCAATGCCTCTAACTTAGCATTTGGTTTTCTCAGGTCTGCTAAATCCTTTATTACTATTCTCTGGCCTCCAAAATTCTGTTGCTATTGCTTCATCTCACTCTCTTCACGTTCTTGAGGGTTTTAGTGGGGTTCTGGTGGGAATCAAATTAGATGCATTTGTTTAATCCATCATCTCTACCTGGAATCAACTGTCAAACATTCCAAAAAAACTGAGATTTATTTATCTACTACATACTGAGTGTCTGTGATGTTTCTGGCACTTTGATAAATGCAGGAGATGAACTATGATTTATCTTCATAGTGATAACGGATGCTCTAACATAGTGTTTTGAAAAGAAAAATATGCCTTTCCTTGCTACCACCCTGAAATTCTATTTTGTGAAGATTGGTAAATGTTGGGGTTGTTTTGGGCTAGGGCTGCTTCATAAGTGATAGTGATTTTAAACAACATCTAGAAGATTTGGATCATTTCTGATATCACCCACCCACTCGTCCACCCTGGATGTGTTTCTGAGTGTCAGTGAGTGCACTGGCCTAATACCTAATTCCAATAGTGTATGCCAACTTATCTTAAAGGCCATTCATTCTGAACACTGCATAAACAAGATCAAACACCTCAAGCTCTGACTGAAGGGTGAGTATGCAGCTGTCTTAACAAAATTTTTATATACCCTCGATTGTGTCTCTGTTCCTGGTGACAATTTATTCTAGATCTTGTCTTCAAAGTTTGGCAATCACAATAATATGATAAGAGGAGGGAGGTTTAACATTTATTGAGCGCCAACTATGTGTCAAGCAGTGGCCTTGATACTTCATAATTAGTAACTCATTTAACGCTATCCCTTAATAAATTCATAAGCATAGCAAAACCCTCCTGGAACAAAGCCAATAGTTCAAGCATTTGTCACTTTCTTTTCAATGTTTTCCTCACTCAGAATTCAAACTCCAATTCTACATTTTTGTATTCTATTGTATAAAATCTCTTGATGCCAAACAGACATATTACCCCTTATCACTATCTTTGGGGATTTTTTTTTCCTTTTGGGTTGTATATTTATACAAATCACATGCATATGAGGGTGGGCCCTCAGAAATGTTGACAACCCTACTCTACCCTGCTTTTATATTTCCAACAGATAAACCGCATACACCTGGTAGCATGGCCCAGTTGCTCTGGTGGCAGGTTTGGTGCACCCATGGAACAGAAAAATGCCAGGCAGGCTCCCATCAGGACCAACCTCCATGAGCTACAGTGGCTGCCATCTTTTGCCTGAAACACCAGTGTCCACGGTGATAAGGTTTTACTTTGAGAAAATGTTCTTTTGGCCTTCAAACTTTGTCCTGACATTGAGAGGATGCACAGTTTTGTTTTGTTTTGTTTTTTAATGGATTGTGTCATTTTAAATTTCTGGCCTTGAGTATTGATCAGAGTCTATGATGAATTGGCAAAGAGAAAATTATCTCTTGTTACTGATATCTTACATTGGCAAAGAACTGAAAGATCTCTGGAGTTCTTCCTCTTTTACATGAGTCAGGAAAATCACACATTTGGAACAACTATCAGTAATAATGACATTAATAATTATATTTTATTTTTGTGAAGGTTACAAAGCAGTATTTTCAAACTAGTCCCTATCAATATCCTTGAACTTGGTATTCTTTGATTTATAACTGTGTGAGTCAAAGATTATACTGCAAAATCATTAAAGACTAACACAGTGAACACCAACTAATGATTTTCCAATCTCAATTTAAAGGTATGGTTTATGTGGGAAATTCCCCAGCCCCGTAATAGAACCCCCCTCAAAAATCATGAGAACAAGGAATTGTAGCAAATAAGCTGTTCGAGCCTTAGAAGCAGTACCATAAGACAGAAACATAAAATCTCAGTGATGGAAGAAATACTGAAGGTCAAACTTCTGCCTAAATCCTGTTCTACATTCAAATATTCTTCCCCAGGGGAAGGCTCTGAACGCTCCTAAAAGCATTTTGCGTTTCCTAGATAGTGGATTATCCCTCTAAGCCAGTGGGTTCACAGAAGTAGGAGGGAGAATTGGGGGCAGTGGATAATAAGAAATTAGAAAAGGAGAAGAGGAAGGGAGAGAAATGGGAACTGTCTCAGGGAGAGAAAAGTGGAAAGTTTACAGGCACACTTGTTTTATTGAGCTTTATTGCACTTCGCAGATACTATATTTTTTTACAAATGGAAGGTTGGAGAAAGTCTATCCATGCCATTTCCCCAACAGCACATACTCACTTTGTGTCTCTGTGTCACGTTTTGGTGTTCTCTCAATATTTCAAACTTGTTCCCGGTTTGTGTATCTGTTAGGGTGATCTGTGGTCAGCAATCTTTGTTGCTACTCCATAAACCATGCCCACATAAGATGGCAAACTTAATTCATAAATATTATGTGTGTTCTGGCTGCTCCACCGAGCAGCCATTCCCACATCTCTTTCCCTCGTCTCAGTCCTCCTTGTTCCCCAAGACACAACGATATTGAAATTAGACCAATGAATAACCCGACAATAATATTGGGCGACATAGTGAGACCCTGTCTCTAGAAAACATTTAAAAATATTAACTGGGCTAGGTCGGGCACAATGGCTCACGCCTGTAATCCCAGCATTTTGGGAGGCTGAGGTGGGCAGATCACCTGAGGTCAGGAGTTTGAGATAAGCCTGGCCAACATGGTGAAACCTTGTCTCTAATAAAAATACAAAAATTAGCTGGGCTTGGTGGAATTCCAGCTATTCAGAAGGCTGAGGCAAGAGAATCGCTTGAACCCAGGAGGTGGAAGTTGCAGTGAGCTGAGATTGCACCACTGCACTCCAGTGTGGGCAACAAGAGTGAAACTCCATCTGAAAAAAAAAAAAAAAATGAGCTGGGCTTTGTGGTGAGCACCTGTAGTCCCAGCTACCTGGGAAGCTGAGATGGAAGGATCACTTGAGCTGAGGAGGTCAAGGCCGCAGTGAGCCATGCTCACACCACTGCACTCTAGCCTGGCTGACAAAGTGAGACCTTGTCCCCAAAACAAACAAACAACAACAACAACAAACCCCTACAATGGTCTCTAAGTGTTCAAGTGAAAGGAAAAGTTGCATGTCTCTCACTTTATTTATTTATTTATTTGCTCGTTTATTTTTGTAGAGATGGGGGTCTATTATGCTGCCCAGGCTGATCTAAAACTCCTGGTCTTAAGCAACCCTCCCACCTTGACCTCCCAAAGTACAAGGATTATGTCTCTCACTTTAAATAAAAAGCTATAAATGGTTATGCTTATTAAGGAAAGCATGTCAAAAGATAGGCTGGGCGCGGTGGCTCATGCCTATAATCCCATCACTTCCGGAGGGAGCAAGGCTGGAGGATCACTTGAAGACAGGAGTTCACGACAAGACTGGGCAATATAGTGAGACCCTGTCTCTAAAACAAAAAAATTGTTTTTTAATTAGCCAGGCATGGTAGCATGTGCCTGTTGCCTTTGGCTCCAGCTACGTGGGAGGCTGAAGTGGGGGGATTACTTGGGCCAGGAGGTTGGGGTTGCAATGTGCTGTGACTGCGCTACTGCACTCCAGCCAGGGTGACAGAGTGAAACTCTATCTCAAAAAAAAAAAAAAAAAGCTAAGATAAGCCAAAAGCTAGGCTTCTTGCACCAGTCAAGTTGTGAATTTAAAGGAAAAGTTCTTGAAGGAAATTAAATGTGCTACTCCAGTGAACACACAAAGGACAAAGAAAGTGAAACAGCCATATTACTGACTTGGAGAGAGTCTGATAGAAGATCAAACCAGTCACAACATTCCTTTAAGCCAAAGCCTAATCCAGAGCAAGGTCCTATCTGTCTTTAATTCTGTGAAGGCTGAGAGAGGTAAGGAAGCTGCAGGAAAAAAGTAGGAAGCTAGTAGAGGTTGGTTCATGAGATTTAAGGAAAGACGCCATCTCTGTAATATAGAAGTGCAAAGCAAACCAAGTGCTAAAGGAAAAGCTGCAGCAAGTTATCCGGAAGATCCAGCTAAGATAAGATGAAGGTGGCTACACTAAACAACAGATTTATTTCCTTCCTTCCTTCCTTCCTTCTTTCCTTCCTTCCTTCCTTCCTTCCTTCCTTCCTTCCTTCCTTCTTTCTTCCCTTCTTCCCTTCTTCCCTCCCTCCCTTCCTCCCTTCTTTCTTTCTTTCTTTCTTTCTTTCTTTCTTTCTTTCTTTCTTTCTTTCTTTCTTTCTTTCTTTCTTTCTTTCTTTCTTTCTTTCTTTCCTTCTTT
>NC_045436.1:38462060-38526450 GCF_002776525.5 Piliocolobus tephrosceles | reverse complement strand
TCTTTCTTTCTTTCTTTCTTTCTTTCTTTCTTTCTTTCTTTCTTTCTCTTTCTTCTTTCGACAGAGTCTCGTTCTGTCGCCAGGTTGCAGTGCAGTGGCAGGATTTCGGCTCATTGCAACCTCCGCCTCCCAAGTTCAACAGACTCTCCTGCCTCAGCCTCCTAAGTAGCTGGTGTTACAGGCGCCCGCCACCATGCCCATCTAATTTTTGTATTTTTAGTAGAGACGGGGTTTCACCAAGTTGGCCAGGATGGTCTCTATCTCTTGACCTTGTGATCTGCCCACCTTGGCCTCCCAAAGTGCTGGGATTACAGGCGTGAGCCACTGCGCCCAGGCAACAGATTTTCATTGTAGATAAGACAGCCTTATATTGGAATAAGATGCCATCTAGGACTTTACTAGCTAGAAAGAAGTCAATGTCGGGCTCCAAAGGACAGGCTGACTGCCTTGTAAGGGGCTAAAGCAGCTGGTGACTTTAAGTTGAAACCAATAATCATTTACCATTTCTAGAATCCTAGGCCCCTTAAGAAGCATGCAGCTGAGCGCAGTGGCTCACATCTGTTATCCCAGCACTTTGGGAGGCTGAGGCGAGTGGATCGCGCAACATTGCAAAACCCTGTCTTCACAAAAATAAAACTAAAAATAAATTAGCTGGGCATGGTGGCATGCACCTGTAGTCCAAGCTACTTGGGAGGCTGAGGTGGGAGAATTGATTGAGCCTGGGGCTGTGATTACACCACTGCACTGCAGCCTGGGCAACAAAGTGAGACTCAAATAAAAAAATAAAAAGAAAGAATTATGCTAAATCTGCTTGGCCTGTGCCCTGTCAATGGAACAATAAAGCCTGGATGACAGCATATCTGTTTACTGTGTGGTTTACTGAATATTTTAACTCTACTATTAAAATGTACTGCTCAGAAAAAAAAGATTCCTTTCAAAATATTACTGCTCATTTACAATACACCTAGTCACCCAAGAGCTCTGATGGAGACACACAAGGAGATTCATGCTGTTTTCATGCCTGCTAACACAACATCCATTCTGCAGCCCATGGATCAAAGGGTCATTTCGACTTCCAAGTCTTATTACCTGAGAAATACATTTTGTAAGGCTATTACTGCCGTAGATAGTGATTTCTCTGATAGATCTGGGCAAAGTAAATGGAAAACCTTCTGGAAATGATTTGCCATTCTAGATGCCATTAAGAATATTCATGATTCAAAGGATGAGGTCACCATATCAACACTGAGTTTGGAAGAATTTGATTCCAACCCTCATGGATGACTTTGAGGGGTTCAAGACTTCAGTGAAGGAAGTCATTGCAAATATGGTGGAAATAGTAAGAGGATTAGAATAAGTGGCATCCAAAGATGTGACTGAATTACTGGAATCTCAGGATAAAACTTGAATGGATGAGGAATTGTTTCTTCTGTACAAGAAAGTGGTTTTTTGAGATGAAACTTACTCCTGGTAAAAATAACGTGAATATTGTTGAAATGATAACAAAGTATTGAGAATATTACATAAATTCAGTTGATAAAGCAGTGGCAGAGTTTGATAGGATTGACTCCAATTTTGAAAGAAGTTCTACTGTGGGGAAGATGCTACCAAACAGCATTGTATACTACAGAGAATTCTTTTGTGAAAGAGTCAGTCGATGCGGCAAACTTTGTGGTTATCTTAAGTAATTGCCACAGCCACCCAAACCTTCTGCAACCATCATCCTGATCTGTCAACAGCCATCAATCTAAAGGCAAGACCTTACACCTGTGAAAAGAGTATGTCTCACTGAAGTATCAGGTGATCATTAGCATATTTTAACAATAAAGTATTTTAAAATTAAGGTATGTAGATTTTTTCAGCCATAATGTTATTGTACAGTTAGTAGACTACAATGTGCTATAACCATGACTTTTATATGTGCTGAGAAGCCCAGAAAATTGTGTGACATGCTTCATTATGGTGATCTGGAACTGAACCCACAATCTCCGAGGCATGCTGTTTTTCAGGAGACACTGACCCCCCTCACCATGGACCAAGCAGAGTTGGTGATGTGGACATATACAGAGGGAGAAAATAGACTCAGCATTCAGGGAGTTTACAGCTTAGTGCAAAGGGAAGAACCTCTTGCATGAAGCAGTTAAATTTGGAAAGTGCCAGTGAGTCACTGGTAAACTCTGAGAACTGGACTAGTAAAATAAAGGCAAATCAGATTATACCGGATACAGATACTGTCAGATACAGGTACTTTAAAGGGACCAAACAACTCTCATGCCAAGCACATGATTTGTTCAGAGCAGAATTGGGAGATGTTAACTTACCTACACGAAGAGTTTGGGCCAGGTGCGTGGCTCACACTTGTAATACCGGCATTTTAGGAGGCCAAGCCAGACAGATCCCTTGAGGCCAGGAGTTCGAGACCAGCCTGGCCAACATGGTGAAACCCCATCTCTATTAAGAATACAAAAATTAGCCACCTGTGGTGGCACGCACCTGTAGTCCCAGCTACTCAGTAGGCCGAGGCAGGAGAATTGCTTGAATCCAGGAGGCGGAGGTTGCAGTGAGCCGAGATCTCACCACTGCTCCAGCCTGGTGACAGAGCAAGGGTCTGTCTCACACAGAAAAAAAGTCTGGTCACCAGCTGGAGGGGACCAACTAGTTGCAAGTTAGGACCAAAAAGCAAGTCTGAGGGTCTCTTGGATTCCTCATCCCATTCTGAGGAGAGACCCAAACACTGGCTTCAGGGAAGTTTCCCAGTTGTGGAGATGGCCTTACAGGGGCCTGCAGGTGCCACAGTCAGGACTGCCTGCCATCTGCTGCTGTGAGCTCACTCTTAGCAACAGCCTTCTGCGTGATCTGGCGTTGCAGGTAACATCTCTGTGAAGTTTTCCTGGGTAGCATTTCCACCTCCTGGGTAGCATTAACCACTCCCTTCTCTCTCTCCACATTTATTGTGTACATACCTCTCTTATGGATCAACCATACTGTGTCCGGAATTGGTTCCTTCTGGTGGGTTCTTGGTCTGGCTGACTTCAGAATGAAGCCACATACCCTTGCGGTGAGTGTTACAGTTCTTGTAGATGGTGTGTCTGGAGTTTGTTCCTTCAGATGTTCAGATGTGTCCAGAGTTTCTTCCTTCTGGTGGGTTTGTGGTCTCGCTTGACTTCAGGAGTGAAGCCCCAGACCTTCTCAGTGAGTGAGTGAATGAGTGAATAAATGAATGAATGATAAATGATCAAATAAATAAAAGGGTACATGGAAAATTAATGTGAGCAAATAGTTCAAGTTAACCAGGGAACAATGCTAACAATGACCTGCACAAAGCCTATGTGAAAAGAATCAAAAGATAGTGGATTAATAGAGTTTAGGCCAGGTAATGAAATGCCTTGAGTGCCAATAAACATTCCTTTGTTTATTCATTCATTCCCCCAAAATATGCTGTTAACTTTTTTAGGTTGTGCCTCTATCCTTAGGGAGTACGGAACTGAGGAGGAGAGGATGCCCTCACTACAGCTACATTCAAAGGCAGATGGTGGCAAGGGTAGTCAGAGAGGCACAACTAAGGGGCCGTGGAGGTTCAGGGATCAATAAGTCACTTTTGGTTGTGCTGACAGAGAAGCATTTGAGCTGGACTTCAAGGGTAAGAGGACCAGCAGAAGGCACGGCATCAGCAGGGGAGCAGAGGTGGGATCGTGCAAGGAATATAGGGAGGCTGAGAATGGCGCCCCATGGCTAAAGCAATTCAGGAATCAGAGGGGCAAGATAGAAGATAAAGAAGATAAAAATGTAAGGAGAGTTGGTTCATGCCTGTAATCCCAATACTTTTTTTTACTTTAAGTTCTGGGATACATGTGCTGAATGTGCAGGTTTTTTACATAGGTATACACATGCCATGGTGGTTTGCTGCACCTATCAACCTGTCATCTAGGTTTTAAGCCCCACTTGCATTAGGTATTTGTCCTAATGCTCTCCCTCCCCTTGCCCCCTATCCCCTGACAGGCCCTGGTGTGTGATGTTCCCCTCCCTGTGTCCATGTGTTCTTACTGTTCAGCTCCCACTTATGAGTGAGAACATGTGGTGTTTGGTTTTCTGTGCCTGTGTTAGTTTGCTGAAAATGATGGTTTCCAGCTTCATCCATGTGCCTGCAAAGGATGTAAACTAATATTTTTTTCATGGCTGCATAGTATTCCAAGGTGTGTATGTGCCACATTTTCTTTATCCAGTCTATCCAATCCCAATACTTTTGAGGCCAAGGTAAGAGGATTGCTTGAGCCCAGAACTAGGAGACCAGCCTGGACAACATAGTGAGATTCTATCTCTACAAAAATGTTTCAAAAATTAGCCAGTTATGGTGGTGCATGCCTGTAGTCCCAACTACTGATGAGGCTGAGGTGGGAGGATTACTTGAGCCCAGGAGTTGGAGGCTGCAGTGAACCGTGATCATGCCACTGCATTCCAGCAGTGACAGAGCTGAGACAGAGCAAGACCCTGTCTCAAAACAAACAAATAAACAAACAAACAAACAAAAAAGATGTAACGGGAGGTTATGTGAGCCTTGCAGGGTGTTTGTCAGGCTAAGCTGAGTGCACTTATTTCAGGAGAGCTGGGGAGCATGTGGTGACTTGCTGCAGGTTTGGGTAGGGCTAATTACTATAGGCATTGATTGCTGTCAGCCCAGCCCTGGATACAAAGGCGAGGTAAATCTTTTTGACAGGCTTACCCAATGTTTTGAATTTTTTTTACTGTATAATTAAGTGTCAAATGCTGAGGTAGTTTCTGAGGTTTTTATATAAAAACTCATTCTTCTCAGGTTGCCCTTTCATGGCACCAGATACTGTCATTATCATTGTGTAGTGTTTGAAGACAGACCTCAGCTGAGACAGATAACCATAGACCTAGAACTTGGTAGGTTCTCCCCCGCCTAATTATGACACCCTTGATCATGGGGTCAGTGAAGCCTCTAGGAAATGTACTATGAAAACTTTCAGTTTCTCAGTACTTGGCACATATTAAACCTCTGTTACTGTTAGCCCAGGTATGACTGTACTTATATATGGGAAAGCATTTCATGTCCTGTAGTCTTAGAACAGAATACAAGTGTATTTTTCAGGATTCCATTGGTTGTAAGTGACAGCCAAAACCACTTATTCCTAGAATTAGATTTATTGGAGAGATACTGAAGTAGCCCACAGAACTGAAAGAAAAGCCAGAATTAAGCAGTTCTGGGGGCTTGGAGATGATAACTGGGCCAAGGCTGCCCAGATTGTCTATTTACCATTCCCTCTGCTAGTGGGGAGCAGGACTTCCGGCAGCCCCAGATTCACGTCCTTCCTGCATCATGACCTAAGAGGCAAGAATGAGCCTCCTCTCTATAGCTCCAGTAGACAATTCTGGATAAAGGCTTGGAACTCCTTTGTTTGATCTGTGTGCCTCCTGCCCTCACACTGAAGTGGGGTGGGTGGGGTGATGGGGACAGAGCACCACGATCGACTCAGCATGGGTTATATGCCCTCCCCTGTGGTCAGGGAGTCTGGGACTCTGTCAGAGAAGTAGGGAAGAAAGCAGGTACACAAAGACAACAATTACTATACAAAGGCAAGAAGTCCCATGTAGGTGCTCAGCTGACTTCGGCTGGAACTCCGAGGATTTCCTGATTCAAGTTCCAAAGACTTAAAAATTTATGACTGGGCTCCACTCAACTGAGTGTGAATCAATGATGTCCCCATACTTCAGTGTATGTCTTAATTACTTCAGAGTCACTGACACATGGCTTAAGTCCTTCAAATTGTTTAAATTAAAAGGTATTTCTTTTTACCTTCAATCTCTGTTTATCTTGAAAGACATCTTTTAATTTTCTTAGCTTAGACATGGAATTTTCTATGTCTAAAAGCCAAGTGTATGCATTAAAAGACACTCATAGTAGCTTTTGTGAGTTTTGTCCCCTAGGGACCAGGCAGTGACTTGGTCATGACTCACCAGCTGCTAATCTGTAATAACCCTTCCAGTGTCTGAACCGGCAGTGGGAGCACTGGTGCTGCGCCTGCTGTGTCAAAGCGGAAGAGGGAAGGGAAGAGAGTCCTCCAGCAAAACAGCCAAAGGAATCGCTTACTCTTTTTTATTTTATGTTTCATAGAGACAGAATCTCGCTAGGTTGCCCAGGCTGGTCTCAAACTTCTGGCCTCAAGCAATCCTCCCACCTCAGCCTCCCAAAGTGCTGAGATTACAGGAGTTAGCTATGGTACCCAGTCCTTAAATTTTTTTTTTTTTTGTAGATGAAGTCTCACTCTGTCACCCAGGCTCGAATGCAGTGGCGTGATCTCAGCTCACTGCAACCTCCGCCTTCCAGGTACAAGCGATTCTCCTGTCTCAGCCTCCCAAATAGCTGGGACTACAGGTGCACTCCACCACACCTGGCTAATTTTTGTATTTTTAGTACAGACGGGGTTTCACCATATTGGTCAGGCTGGTCTTGAACTCCTGACCACAGGTGTTAAATACTCAGAGTATTAAAAATTGCCTCGGCCTGCCTTGGCCTCCCAAAGTGCTGGGATTACAGGCATGAGCCACTGTGCCCAGCCCTTAAAATAAGCATTTAGCACGGGATCTGAGAATATAGTAAACGTTTGTAGTAGGGCAGAATAGGAGAGGTGGCAATCCACAGAAACAGTTTTCTTCCTCATTCAGATGTCTTGAATAAAAGCCTAGTATACTAAATATCCTGATTAAGAAGGACAAGTTAGCCAGGCACCATGGCTCATGCCTATCATACCAGCACTTTTGGAGGCTGAGGCTGGAGAATCACTTGAGCCCAGGAGTTCAAGACAAGCCAAGGCAACATGGCAAAACCCCATTTCTACAAAAAATACAAAAATTAGTGTGGTGGTGTGTGCCTGTAGTCCCACCTACTCAGGGGGCTGAGGTGGGAGAATCACCTGAGTCCAGGAGGTAGAGGCTACAGTGAGCCATAATTGCACCACCACACTCCAGCCTGGGCAGGGTGAGACTCTGTCTCAGAAAAAAAAAAAAAAAAAGAAAGAAAGACAAGTTGCATCAAATCTAAGGGTATAGTCAATTTTTAATACTCTAATTACATTATACTTGATATTTCTTGAAATAAAACGACTTTCAGTTGGAAATATTTTTGTTCTAATGAGTTTTTATACAGTTGTACTTTATAGTGGATTATGCCTATGTATATATAGTCAGTCAAGACCTGAATTCAAATAATTTACTCAAAATGACTCTATATCACTGGTTCTCAACCAGGAATGATTTCTGCCCCTTGAATACATTTGTCAACGTCTGGAGACATTTTTGCTTGTCATGATAGGACAGCCCCTTACACTCTTACAACAAAGAGTTATCCAGCCCCAAATGTTAAGAATGCTGAGGCTGAGAAGGACTGTGAAGGACTATTCTCTCTCTCTCTCTCTCTCTCTCTCTATATATATATATATATATGCGCAAAAGTATAGCCATAAAAGAAACAGACTGAAAGTGATCTACAGTAAAAACAGGACTTTTCCAAGGAAAATGTGAATGGGCAAGGGAGGTACTGAGGTGAACGGCATATCCGAAGAGTCTGTCTGTGGAGACGAGATGATCAGGATGTCAGGTTTCTAAACAAGTCAGCCAACTTTCCAATCCATCTGTCAAGAGCTCAGCCCAATTCTGCCTCAGCCGAGTGACCCATCTGTGAGCCTTGGCTACTGGAGACAAAAGTGCTGCTATCTCTTCGTAGAACTGGGCACAACTGCAGAGTAATGCACACTAGCATTCTTGTTAGGAGTTGGCAAGTTCACAATTAGCGCAATTGTTTCTGAAAGTGTGCGAGTGCACTATTGCTTCATGTTATTAATGTCTGCAGTGTGCTAGGAATAAAAGGATGGCTGGGGGGAGGGGATACATACATTTTAATTATTCAAATACATGCAGAATTTTACAGCCTTAAAGACTCTATTTCTGAGGCTCCTTCCTGCATCGACACAATGTGTTAGATTCTACCAAGAGCTCAAAATACCTCCCTTGCTTTGAGTTGGGATTTTAAAAGACACCCATTAATTCTTTTGGGGTACCAGGTGAACATTTGATCATTCCTGTTGTGGGGGGAAAAAAGAAAACAAAATCAGAAATGACACAGCCTGGACTGGTAAATGTCCCTCGGTCCACCCTACCATCTCCTTATTTATGTGGCAGCAACTCAGAGGCAGCCTTTCAACATAAGTCCCATATTTTATTCAGTTCTGTTCATCAACTGCTGTTCTTGTTGTTTTTTCATCTAATCTTGTTTTTAGCTAAAAGAAATATTTGGAGTTCTACGATGTCAGTATCAAAAGATACTTGCTCTTTGACAAGTTAAGTTCTTGTGTCTCCAAAGAAAGATATGCACAATGTCAGACCACCAAGATGCTATTTTATGTTGGTCTTAGAGGTCATGGAGTGATTCAAAGTAAAATGCTACTCAGTCTTATATTATATATTATATAATATATGTTTTATATATTATATATTAATCAGCAAATATTTAATGAGTGATCACTGCTACTCAGGACCACCAGTGTTAGGTTCAATGAGACATGTAAATATATGCTATTGATCTGTAAATTTAAAAGCAAATATAGATATAGAAAGAAAACATATCAAATGTTTTTACTGAGTCAGAGACAGTATTTGTGGTGAAGGAGTGTTTTGATAGGGGGCAAATCAAAAGACTATTCTATGGCAGCCGGTTAATAGAGTTTCAGGCTTCAAGGATATCATAATCTAGTTAGGAAGACAAATTACGTTGATAGTAGAGAATTAATGAGTGTTAAATAGTTTGGTCTTCATTATCAGTGTAATGTTAGTTTATAAAAGGAAAAACCAGATTGGCTTGAATAAATGGTTTACTCTGTAAAGTAGTCAGAAATAAGATGAGATGAATAATTCATATCATGGAGCCACTCAAGCTAGAAAGTCTGAAATTGATCTCACACACACACACACACACACACACACACACACACACAGAAGCAACTCTCTTGAATAACGGAATGACAGCCATTCAAGGGCCATAATATGTGCTGGGCACTGTGCCAGTTGCTAAGGGCACCAAGATGACCAGTGTACGGTTCTTGCTCTTATGGAGCTCACAAAGGGGCATTTTAGGAAATCGATTTGGCTGAAGTCCACAGGATAGACAGGAATGGGGTGAGTTGAGAGCTAAAGAGACCAGCTATGAGGATGGCCAGTGAGAAAATGACGGCCTGGGCTAATGTAGAGGTCTTGTGAGAGCAGAGAAGAGTGAACCTGCAGGTACCGAAGTGCTTGCAGCCTGCAAAAGGAGGGTTGGAAGAGAGGGAAGCAATAAGGAGGGCAGGAAGGTGGAAACAGTAGGGCTGCGACCAACTGAAATAGGGCACTTGTAAAGGCAGCCAAACTACAGTAGCAGAGATTATGAATTTTTTAAAAGATACTGAAAGTGAGCTCATGGCAGGACATACACACTGAAATAAATACTAGGAAGATGGAACTATGGACTGATGCAGGATAGATGAGGCTGGATGAATTTTCCAGGAGCTGAATAGGGAGAGAAATCAGAGCCTTAGCGGGGGCACCCAGAGAGTTAGGAGCTGGGAGGGGAAGGGAGTGAAAAGTAGTTGAAAGGTCAAGAAGAAGGAGAATGTAGTGTTACTGAATCTAAGGGAGGAAAGAATTTCAAGGAGTGGGTTGTCAGGGTGGTTAAATGCCACAGAGAGGCTGAAGAGAATGGAAACCAAGAGAAAGCCATTCATTGTATAAAACTGCACTCTATAAGGGAGTCTGTGGGTTTTTTGTTTTAAAAATATTTTAAAAGTATATGATATTAATAGGCTCTGAAATAAAACATATATATGCAAATGAATATCAAAGATTCAGTGACCTGCAGGACTGGGATAAGAGTGCCTTACAGTCATACAGCACTTTGGTTTTTAAAGTACCTTAGAATACATTATTTCAACCGATCTTTTATCACATTCCTGGGATGATTATGACCTAAAAGGAATCACATTTCTGTTTTGATCATTTAGTTGCTCAATTACAGTTTTGCATTTGTATAACTATCAGTACTAACAATAAATAACTACCTAGGAACTTTGTGACAGAAAATGAAAGGTGATGACAATTATGATGATACCCATAGTAATAATACGCAGCATTTATATAGTATGAAATGAAATGATTTCACATATGTTATTTCATTTTACCTTCAACAGCTCAGGGAAATAAGTCTCATTATCTCCATTTTATATGTGTGGGCAGCTTTTAAAAATCTATGCTCCAAACAGATACATTAAACAGGGCTAAACTAGACCAAATAAATGGGCTTTTATGTTTAATAAACTTAAAGCTCTGCTAAGAACAATGAAGGAAATTTTTATTATAGAACAAGAAACAAAATATTAGGACACATCAATTAATCTATCCCCTTTCTCTAAGAAGACAGAATATGGAGTTGCTTATCCCATTTGAAAGTCTCATAAATTTCCTCTAGTTAGAAATGTTTTGGTTGCAAATGGCAAGACCCACCTCAAACTAATTTAGGAAAAATAGTGGCAGGGGGATTGATTGCTCAATAATTGAACAGACTAAAGGTGGAAGTTCAGTCTAAAGGTTCAGATGTGACTGAATTCAAGCACAATTCTAGTTGGAAAAGAGCAAATGCAGAGTTCAGATGGGCTGAGAGTGTGCGTGCGTGTGTGTGTGTGTGTGTGTTGGGGGTGGGAGCGGGGGAGATGAGACAAAGCCCTACCTCAATTTCAAGAACTTAAAGTGGGGAAGAAATGGTCTTCAGACAGAAAATTAAGGTGCTTCCAGTAGAAG
This sequence comes from Piliocolobus tephrosceles, assembly GCF_002776525.5. Lineage (NCBI taxonomy): Eukaryota > Metazoa > Chordata > Mammalia > Primates > Cercopithecidae > Piliocolobus > Piliocolobus tephrosceles. The sequence goes on along the minus strand of NC_045436.1, from coordinate 38,515,608 downwards.
AAAGAAGAATGGATGCTGGGCAGGCAAAACCGTAGATATCCAAAATTACTATCCTCAAACAGTGTTCACCAACTTACCCGAAATTCTCACTGTCAGAACTATTTCTTTAAGACTTTGGGTCTCAGGAGTTTCCTACAGTAAATTGGCTACTCTGGGGCAAATGTTCTCAATGTTGGCTGTATATTAGAGTCACGTGGGTAGCCAGAAAAGGTTTCAAAAATATACGGATGACTGAGCCTAACCTCTCAATTGGGGTCCAGTGGACACCCCAAACTTTGTCGATGCAGTGCATTTTGAAAGGAACAACAAATTGTGCAAAATTAGTAGCAGAGTTATCAGTTTTTCATCCCATATCTTCTCTCTCCTCTCTTTTCACCTCCAACACTATCAGTGAGGACTGTCACGGAGTAGGCATCCCATAAATACTGGCAGAACTGAGTATAACGGAACTGAAATGAGAGAATATACTGTATTTTCCGTGTTCCTGTGTTTTCCTCCTTTGAACATACTAGATTCCTACTTTCGGTTGGGGACTTACTGTCGACAAAATGAGAAAAGTGATGGACAAAGTGAGGAGCCGTGTGCTCAAGGACCCTCCGATCCAGCAGGGGAAAGAGCTGAGTTTCCCGGAATGACTGGAATTTGGTGAGCACATGGAAGGCACAGCTAACCCCATCTTAAAGAATCCAAAGTCGTCGAAGTCTTAAGTGAGATCTAGAAGTCAGGGCAGGGCGCAATGGCTCACAACTGTAATCCCAGCACTTTGCGAGGCCAAGGCGGGTGGATCACGAGGTCAGGAGATCGAGACCACCCTGGCCAACACGGTGAAACCCCGTCTCTACTGAAAATACAAAAAAAAATTAGCCGGGTGTGGTGGCGGGCGCCTGTAGTCCCAGCTACTCGGGAGGCTGAGGCAGGAGAATGGCTGAACCCGGGAGGCGGAGCTTGCAGTGAGCCGAGATCTGGCCACTGCACTCCAGCCTGGGCACAGAGCGAGACTCTGTCTCACAAAAAAAAAAAAAAAAAAAAAAGGCAGAGAGAGGGTGCATTGGGTGTGCTGAGCATGGTTAAAGTACAGTAAGCAAGAAAGCCGGCCCATTTGAAGACTTGCTTCAGTTATTGCTAGAGGACAGTGCCTAAGGGCGAGGTGAGCAGGGCTGAAGCTGGGGAAAGAGCCCAGGACCTAAGTGGTATGTTTATCTTTATTTAAATGCTCAGGGCTCTAAAGGAGTGTTTATTCCAGACAGAAATCTCACACATTCTGTCATTTTTGAACATGTACATTTCTATTTGTGGACTGAAGAAAAATATTACAGTTTTAAGTTGGGTTTAAAAAAATCAGTCAAGAACCCAAATGGCTTCCATCAGGCCACTATGATTTGGCGTTCTTGGGCTGCACTGCCACCACTCGGCCACAGGGGAGCAGTGCAGCTCAGCCGACAGCGGGTAGCGGAAAGCAGAATAGTTGAGGGGCGGGATTCCAGGGAATCCCTCCCCAAAGCAGCAAATACAGCTGTCCTTGAACTAGGTGGAACACATTAGCCCCATTTCTACGCCTCCACACTTCCTTCCTCTATCATCTATCCCCACATCTATCAAGTCTAGCATAAATTCATGCGGAGTACAAACATGTTTGCAAAACAATGAACCCTACAGGACTTGCTACATGCCCCTCCATCTCAGTAAACAGTGGGCTTTCCTTGTTAAAAAAAAAAAAATTGGAAATAATGAAAAGGTCCAATGATCAGAAGCTGACTAAATGACTTGTGGTATGTTTATACAAAGAAATACGATGCCTCCATTAAAAAAAATCTGTTCTGCAGATTATTTAAAGACAGAGAAAATGATAAAGAGAAAAAAGTGGAAAAAAAAGCATAATCCGAACAATATGCAGTGAGATCCCAGGCTGCTTGCTTGCTTGCTTGAGACAGGGTCTCTCTATGTTGCCCAAGCTGGTCTCGAACTCCTGGGCTCAAATGATTCTCCCGTCTCAGCCTCCCAAGTATCTAGGACTAGGGGCGACCGCCACCACAACTCGCTAATTATTTTTAGTTTTACTTTTATAGAGATGAGAGTCTTGCTTTGCTCCCCTGGCTGGTCTCTAATTCCTGGCCTCAAGGGGTCCTCTTGCTTTCGCAGAACAGATATTTGTAACAAAATAGAAACCTATTGTTTTCTGACTTGCTAAATTCACATAACTATATATCCTGAACTTTTCCCATGTCATTAAGTACATGACTTTTTATAACTGGGCTGAATACTTATTTTAATATAAGTATGAACTATAACATATTCAGCCAATCTCCTATTGTTAAATATCTCTTTTATTGCCTAGTTTTTAGCTGGTAAGAATGAGGTTAACATCCGTATGCTTTTGCGTCTCTTTGATATTTTCTTAGTATTAATTGTTAGAACTGAATTGTTGGATCAAAGACATTTCATCCATTTGCCAAGTGAAAGGGTGCTGCAATTTACACTCTCCTCAGTAGTATCTTTTGGAATATCATAGCATTATGATAAGTCTTGAAACATGGTACAGTTTTGTTCTTGTTTTCCAAAGTTGTTTTGGCTATTCTAGGTCTTTTATATTTCCATATGACTTTTAGAATCACCTTCAGTTTCTACAAAAAAATGTGTGAAATTTTAGCTAGGTGCCATTGTGTGCACCTGTAGTCTCAGCTACTTGGGAGATTGAGGCAGGAGGATCTCTTGGGCTCAGGAGTTTGAGGCCAGCCTGTTTCTAAGAAAATACAAAAACAAAACCAAATTTGGACTGGGATATCATTGAAACTAGAAATCAATTTGGGGAGAATTGATTTATTCTTAAAAATTGGCCAGGCACAGTGGCTCATGCCTGTAATCACAGCAGTTTGGGAGGCTGAGGCTGGTGGATCACTTGAGGTCAGGAGTTCAAAACCAGCCTGGCCAACATGGTGAAACTATGTCTCTACTAAAGATATAAAAATTAGCCAGGCACGGTGGTATGCACCTGTAACCCCAGCTACTTGGGAGGCTGAGGCAGGAAAATTGCTTTAACCTGGGAGGCGGAGGTTGCAGTGAACCGAGATTGCGCCACTATACTCCAGCCTGGGCAACAGAGCGAGACTCCGTCTCAAAAAAAAAAAAAAAATTAATACAGGTTTTTATTTAGAGCAGTGTTAGGTTGGCAGAAAAACTGATCAGAAAGTACAGAGTTCCCACATACACTCGTCACCTCTCAGTTTTCCCTGTTATTTGAATCTTGAATTATTGCAGTATATTTGTTATACCAATATTCATGGTTCTGTTGTACATTCTGTGGGGTTTAACAAATGATATAATGTCATGTATCCACCATTACAATATCATAGGTTAGGTTCTTGTTATTTATTTTTGTATATTGATCTCATATCCTACAACCTTGCTAAACTCAGTTGTTGGAGTGGCTTTTTGCAGGTTCCATTTGATTTTCGACATAGATGGTCATATTGTCCACAAATAAGAACAATTTTACTTCTTTCTTTCCAGAGCTTTCAGTACAAAGTTGAAAAGAAGTATTGAGAGAGGAAAGACATCCATGACTTGCTCCTGATTTTAGGGGTAACCCATTAAATCTTTCACAATTAAGTATTAGGTGTAGGTTTTTATGGATGCCCTTTATCACGTTGATGAATTCCTTAGCTTGTTGAGAAAAAGGATTTGGATTTTGTCAAATGCCTTTTCTGCATCTACTGAGATGATCTTGTGGTTTTCTTTTTCAATTTGTCAACATGATGAATTATATTGATTTACTATATATACACACATATACATGCACACACAAAAATACATATATATTTTAATTTCAATAGCTTTTGGAGTACAAGTGGCTTTTGGTTACAGAGATGAAGTGTATAGTGTTGAAGTTTCAGATTTCAGCATACCAGTCCCAAGTAGTGTACGTTGGACTCAATATGTAGCTTTTCATCACCTATCCCTTCCCACCCTCCCCCATTCTGAGTCTGCAATGTTCATTATACCACTCTGTGTGACTTTGCACATCCATAGCTTAGCTCCCACTTAGAAGTGAAAATATGCAGTATTTGATTTACTGCACTTAGAATAATGGCTTCCAGGCTGGACACGGTGGCTCATGCCTGTAATCCCAGCACTTTGGGAGGCCGAGGCGGGTGGATCACTTGAGGTCCAGAGTTTGAGACCAGCCTGGCTGAAACCCCATCTCTACTAAAAATACAAAAATGAGCTGGGCGTGGTGGTGCACACCTGTAATCCCAGCTACTCAGGAGGCTGAGGTGAGAGAATCACTTGAACCCAGGAGGTGGAGGTTGAAGTGAGCTGAGATTGCACCATTGCACTCCAGCCTGGGTGACAGAGAGATCCTCCATCTCAATAATAATAATAATAACTATTGTTATTATAATGGCTTCCAGCTCCATATTGATTCATTTTCTAATTTTAAGCCAACTTTTCATTCCTGGGATAAATTCCACTTGGTCATGACGTATTATCCTTTCTATATATGGGAGACTTTAGAATTTTGGATCTATGTTAATGCATGATAATTAGTCTATGGAATTTTAGATCTATGTTAATGGATGATAATTAGTCTATATATTAGTCCATAATTGGTTTTGGTGCCAGGAAAATGCTTGCCTTGAGTGAACTGAAAAGTATTGCTCCCTTTGAATTTTTAGGAAAATTTGTTGATAATTGGTAGAATTTTTTTCTCAAATGTTTGCTGGAATTCACTAGTAAAGCCATCTGGCCCTGGAGTTTTCTTTGTGGGAAGGTTTTTAACTACACATTTAATTTTGTTAACAGTAATAAGGCTCCCCTTGCTTGTGTCCTATCTTCCGGACCTCATTCTTCTACATTGCCTGATGTCTGTTGCCTTGAAAACTATGGTTTCTTATGTTTGGTCTTTTTCCTTTTTTGGCTACTTCAGAAAGGACAATAAATCTGGTTTTTGTTATTCCATGTTGTGTGGAAACAGAAGTGCTTTACATGTTTCTATATTTTCAGAGTAAAATTTTTCTTTTTATCAGTTCAAAAATTATAAATATACATTTGGAAAATGCTACATAGCTTTGAAGAGCAAAGAATTTAGTAATTACTTTGAGAATTTCTGACAAGTCCTCATTATTTACTCTGAAAACACTAAACTGTAAAGCTCTATGCAATTATTAAATATTATTTTTGTTGTGTTTTCCATGTTGTACAAAAGCTTTTTATATACTTTAGGCTTACAATGTGTTCCTGCTTTCACATATTTAGAAGAGGCTGACTAATGAAAATTGGAGAAACAGTATATGAAATGCTTAATTTTGGTTTATCAATTATATTCAATAAGTTAAAATGTCTAGTTTAATGAGTCATTAAATACAAATAACCTGGATAGGGCTATTTTAAAAGTTTATATTAGAGAAGGTTTTCTCTCAACATCTTGACTTTATCTAGAACTTTAGGAAATGTTTAGGTGAAAGGAAAAGTAGCAAAAATTGTAGTAATTAATGAACATTAAGGATGAAAGTTAAAATACCCACTCAAAGCTGCAAATGTTAAACTGTATCTCTTATCATGGTTTGACTTGAATATGCTCTACTGCACACTGAAATATATCAAGTTCAATGATTTTATAAATGATAAGACAATTGTAAGTTTTCAAAAAAAGATGGTGGGAATTGCAGTAAGTGCTTTTAGAGCACTGAATTCTGTTCAGATAATTTTTAAAAATAATTGGCAATAACAGTAAATAGTTTAGTAAGCTATTTCTTAAATCTTTTTTCATGCATGATAGATATAATAATGTAGCATATAAATAGGAAGAAGAGTAAACATAAGACAGTCTGAAGGGATGGGAACAATTTCTTTTTCCAGAGATATGGATTTCCTTATTCTGCACTGTATGGCAGAGTAACAACCAACCAACCAATCAGACAAACAAAACAAAACATCCAAACAATTTTTTTTTTCTTTGAGATGGAGTCTCACTCTGTCACCCAGGCTGGATTGCAGTGGCGTGATCTTGGCTCACAGCAACCTCTGCCCCCGAGGTTCAAATGATTCTCCTGCCTCAGCCTCCTGAGTAACTGGGATTACAGGCACGTGCCACCAAGCCTGGCTGACTTTTTTGTATTTTTAGTAGAGATGAGGTTTCACCATGTTGGCCAGGCTGGTCTTGAACTGCTGACCTCAAGCGATCCACCCACCTCAGCCACTTAAAGTGCTGGGATTACAGGCATGAGCCACTTCACCCAGCCACAACCAATTCTTTCAAGACCACCTCATTAGTATTCACGGTGCTGTGTCTCCAAGGCTCTAGAGATAAATGAAATAACTGAATCCTTACTTGAGAAAATTCTATTTTCTTAATGATGAAAGAGGAAATAAAACAGGTTTTCTGATGAGTGCAAATTTAATACATATTTTAAAAGGGTAAGGTTGTCACTTGTCACAAACAAAATCAATCAAATAGAATACGGGAGCTCAGATTCTGAATGAAACCCTATTCTGTATTTTGAGCCATTCCGTGTTGAATCATACAGTTACCATGTCCTATCAAATACAGAAACCAGTGAGCAGGATAAATTGGACACCCAATAGCTTTCTAGTTAAGCAATTTTTACAGCTACCTTCACTGAAACTATTAGGAAATTTCTACTTGACTTGAACAGAACTATCAGATTGAGTTTCTTGTAAGAAAAAATGATTACTTACTATTATATCAATTTGGAGACCCTTGGTTTCAATGAAAACAAGCAAGGTATATTCCCCTATGGGAAACGCATTACCCAAGATGTGGAATTCCTCTGCTTCTTTCGAACAAATACATCCTACTGTAAATACGAGGTTGCAGGCCACTGTGAAATTTTTTTTTTTTTAGGAGGGAAAAGTCAATCCTTTCCTTATTAAAAAACAATCATAATAGCTCTGCCACATGCTACAACATAGCATCTTCACAGGTGAACCTTGAAGACACTATGCTAAATGAAGTAAACGAGCCACAAAAGGACAAAAATTGTATATTCCACTTATATGAGGTTCCTAGAATAGTCATATTCATAGAGACAGAAAATTGCATGGTGTTTGCCAGGGCCTGAGGGGAAAGAGGAAAAGGGAGTTGGGGCTTCACTCGTATAAAATTTCCACTGGGGAAGTTGAAGAAGTTCTAGAGATGGAGGTGGTAATAGTTGTACAACAATGTGAATGTACTTAATACCACAGAACTGTACAATAAGAAATGGTTAAAATTGTAAATTTTATCTTATATATACTTTAGCACCTTAAAAAACAAAAAAACAAAAAAACTTACAATAGCACTTATTATTCCTTTAATTATAAAATTATAAAATTTCTTATTATAAAATTATAAAATACATGTCCATTATAGAAAATACAGTACAGATAATAAAAAACAAATAAAAATTCTACATAGTTAGCCATTGCTAGTTTTACTTTATAATTTTCTAAGTCATTTTGTTGCATACAAATGTATGTTTGTGTGTGTGAGAGAGAATTTATTTTATAACATGGCCTCTTTTTGCAACTGTGAAGCTGGAGAGAGAATGTTGGTGATTAGTTTGACATTTCTTTTTTTTTTTTTGAGACAGAGTCCCACTGTCACCCATGCTGGAGTGCAGTGGCATAATCTCAGCTCACTGTATCCTCTGCCTCCTGGGTGCAAGTGATTTTTGTGCCTCAGCCTCCCAAGTAGCTGGGATTACAAGCGTGTGCCACTACACCTGGCTAGTTTTTGTATTTTTAGTTGAAATGGGGTGTTGCTATGTTGGCTAGGCTGGTCTTGAACTCCTGGCCTCAAGTGATCCACCTGCCTTGGCCTCCCAAAGTACCGGGATTACAGATATGAGCCACCGTGTGTGGCCTAGTTTGACATTTCTTATGCTACTTTATTTAAGAGGAGAAGGTAATTGCCCTTAGAAATAAACTGCAGGCTGTATTAGAAAAGATTATCAGAATGTATTAAGAAAGCTATATTTTTCACTTGAGCCAAGAGGGCAATGGTGCCCAAATTATCTGGTCAGAGTAGTTAGTGGCCAGTGGCTTGACCTAGAAATTTCAGAATGTTGGCTGTGAGAATTGGACAATAAGATTTAGGCAGAAGCATATATACAGAACCAAAATAAAGACAATATTCAAGACAAAGTTCTAAAGAAAACACTTTCAACAGAAACATGAATAACACAAATAGTAATGTGGGTAGTTCCTTTACTCATTAAATATTTGTGTGTGTGTTTTTTTTTACTTTGGAAAAAATACTCTGAAAATGGAAAAATACAGAGGATAGTATAATAAACATCCACATACCCATCACTCAGAATTAACAAAGATTATCATGTAGTCAAATGAGCCCAAATACTTAAGTAACAAAACACTACACTGAAACATGACAGATAAGAGTGCCCTGCCCCAGGCCCACTGCCCTTCTTCTTTTCCAACCTCTTTCACTTTCATGATTGTGCTGTGTGTCCTTCCAGTCCACATTTTTGATAATTTTAACACATATATATTATTCATAAAAAGTACATTGTTTTGTGTGTTTCTAAAATTTACATTAATGGATGTATGCTGTCTGTATCTCTTTTTTTGTAGCTTGCTTTTTAAACTAAAAGCTATATTTTGTGTGTGTGTGTGTCTGTGTGTAAGACAGGGTCTTGCTCTATCACCCAGGCTGGAATGCAGTGGCACGATCACGGCTCTCTGCAGCCTTGATCTCCTGGGCTCAAGCAATCCTCCCACCTCAGCCTTCCTAGTAGCTGGGACTACAGGCACACACTACTATGCCCACCTGATTTTTAAAATGTTTACTAGAGATGACATCTTGCTATGTTGCCCAGACTAGTCTAGAACTCCTGAGCTCAAGCAATCCTCCTGCCTCATCTTCCCAAATTTGGGGATTACATGCATGAGCCACTGTACCTGGCCTAAAACTACACTTTTTATTTATTTATTTATTTATTTTATTTTTTTATTATACTTTAAGTTCTAGGGTACATGTGCATAACGTGCAGGTTACATATGTATACATGTGCCATGTTGGTGTGCTGCACCCATCAACTCGTCAGCACCCATCAATTCATCATTTATATCAGGTATAACTCCCCAATGCAATCCCTCCCCCCTCCCCCCTCCCCATGATAGGCCCCAGTGTGTGATGTTCCCCTTCCCGAGTCCAAGTGAGCTCATTGTTCAGTTCCCACCTATGAGTGAGAACATGCGGTGTTTGGTTTTCTCTTCTTGTGATAATTTGCTAAGAATGATGGTTTCCAGCTGCATCCATGTCTCTACAAAGGACGCAAACTCATCCTTTTTTATGGCTGCATAGTATTCCATGGTGTATATGTGCCACATTTTCTTAATCCAGTCTGTCACTGATGGACATTTGGGTTGATTCCAAGTCTTTGCTATTGTGAATAGTGCCGCAATAAACATACGTGTGCATGTGTCTTTGTAGTAGCATAATTTATAATCCTTTGGGTATATACCCAGTAGTGGGATGGCTGGGTCATATGGTACATCTAGTTCTAGATCCTTGAGGAATCGCCATACTGTTTTCCATAATGGTTGAACTAGTTTACAATCCCACCAACAGTGTAAAAGTGTTCCTATTTCTCCACATCCTCTCCAACACCTGTTGTTTCCTGATTTTTTAATGATTGCCATTCTAACTGGTGTGAGATGGTATCTCATTGTGGTTTTGATTTGCATTTCTCTGATGGCCAGTGATGATGAGCATTTTTTCATGTGTCTGTTGGCTGTATGAATGTCTTCTTTTGAGAAATGTCTGTTCATATCCTTTGCCCACTTTTGGATGGGGTTGTTTGTTTTTTTCTTGTATATTTGTTTGAGTTCTTTGTAGATTCTGGAAATTAGCCCTTTGTCAGATGAGTAGATTGCAAAAATTTTCTCCCATTCTGTAGGTTGCCTGTTCACTCTGATGGTAGTTTCTTTTGCTGTGCAGAAGCTCTTTAGTTTAATGAGATCCCATTTGTCAATTTTGGCTTTTGCTGCCGTTGCTTTTGGTGTTTTAGACATGAAGTCCTTGCCCGTGCCTATGTCCTGAATGGTACTACCTAGATTTTCTTCTAGGGTTTTTATGGTATTAGGTCTAACATTTAAGTCTCTAATCCATCTTGAATTAATCTTCGTATAAGGAGTAAGGAAAGGATCCAGTTTCAGCTTTCTACTTATGGCTAGCCAATTTTCCCAGCACCATTTATTAAATAGGGAATCCTTTCCCCATTTCTTGTTTTTGTCAGGTTTGTCAAAGATCAGATGGTTGTAGATGTGTGGCATTATTTCTGAAGGCTCCGTTCTGTTCCATTGGTCTATATCTCTGTTTTGGTACCAGTACCATGCTGTTTTGGTTACTGTAGCCTTGTAGTATAGTTTGAAGTCAGGTAGCGTGACGCCTCCGGCTTTGTCCTTTTGACTTAGGATTGTCTTGGCAATACGGGCTCTTTTTTGGTTCCATATGAACTTTAAAGCAGTTTTTTCCAATTCGGTGAAGAAACTCATTGGTAGCTTGATGGGGATGGCATTGAATCTATAAATTACCTTGGGCAGTATGGCCATTTTCACAATATTGATTCTGCCTATCCATGAGCATGGTATGTTCTTCCATTTGTTTGTGTCCTCTTTGATTTCACTGAGCAGTGGTTTGTAGTTCTCCTTGAAGAGGTCCTTTACATCCCTTGTAAGTTGGATTCCTAGGTATTTTATTCTCTTTGAAGCAATTGTGAATGGAAGTTCATTCCTGATTTGGCTCTCTGCTTGTCTGTTACTGGTGTATAAGAATGCTTGTGATTTTTGCACATTAATTTTGTATCCTGAGACTTTGCTGAAGTTGCTTATCAGCTTAAGAAGATTTTGGGCTGAGACGATGGGGTTTTCTAAATACACAATCATGTCATCTGCAAACAGGGACAATTTGACTTCCTCTTTTCCTAACTGAATACCCTTGATTTCTTTCTCTTGCCTGATTGCCCTAGCCAGAACTTCCAACACTATGTTGAATAGGAGTGGTGAGAGAGGGCATCCCTGTCTTGTGCCAGTTTTCAAAGGGAACTTTTCCAGTTTTTGCCCATTCAGTATGATATTAGCTGTGGGTTTGTCATAAATAGCTCTTATTATTTTGAGGTACGTTCCATCAATACCGAATTTGTTGAGCGTTTTTAGCATGAAGGGCTGTTGAATTTTGTCAAAAGCCTTTTCTGCATCTATTGAGATAATCATGTGGTTCTTGTCTTTGGTTCTGTTGATATGCTGGATTACGTTGATTGATTTGTGAATGTTGAACCAGCCTTGCATCCCAGGGATGAAGCCCACTTGATCATGGTGGATAAGCTTTTTGATGTGCTGCTGAATCCGGTTTGCCATTGAACTCATCTCTGCACCAAGTGGACCTAATAGACATCTATAGAACTCTCCACCCCAAGTCAACAGAATATACATTCTTCTCAGCACCACATCACACTTATTCCAAAATTGACCACATAATTGGAAGTAAAGCACTCCTCAGCAAATGTAAAAGAACAGAAATTATAACAAACTGTCTCTCTGACCACAGTGCAATCAAACTAGAACTCAGGACTAAGAAATTCAATCAAAACCGCTCAACTACATGGAAACTGAACAACCTGCTCCTGAATGACTACTGGGTACATAACGAAATGAAAGCAGAAATAAAGATGTTCTTTGAATCCAATGAGAACAAAGATACAACATACCAGAATCTCTGGGACACATTTAAAGCAGTATGTAGAGGGAAATTTATAGCACTAAGTGCCCACAAGAGAAAGCAGGAAAGATCTAAAATTGACACTCTAACATCACAATTAAAAGAACTAGAGAGGCAAGAGCAAACACATTCAAAAGCTAGCAGAAAGCAAGAAATAATTAAGATCAGAGCAGAACTGAAGGAGATAGAGACACAAAAAACCCTCCAAAAAATCAATGAATCCAGGAGTTGGTTTTTTGAAAAGATCAACAAAATTGACAGACCGCTAGCAGATTAATAAAGAAGAAAAGAGAGAGGAATCAAATAGACGCAATAAAAAATGATAAAGGGAATATCACCACCGACCCCACAGAAATACAAACTACCATCAGAGAATACTATAAACACCTCTACGCAAATCAACTAGAAAATCTAGAAGAAATGGATAATTTCCTGGACACGTACACTCTTCCAAGACTAAACCAGGAAGAAGTTGAATCCCTGAATAGACCAATAGCAGCCTCTGAAATTGAGGCAACAATTAATAGCCTGCCCACCAAAAAAAGCCCAGGACCAGATGGATTCACAGCTGAATTCTACCAGAGGTACAAGGAGGAGCTGGTACCATTCCTTCTGAAACTATTCCAATCAATAGAAAAAGAGGGAATCCTCCCTAACTCATTTTATGAGGCCAGCATCATCCTGATACCAAAGCCTGGCAGAGACACAACAAAAAAAGAGAATTTTAGACCAATCTCCCTGATGAACATCGATGCAAAAATCCTCAATAAAACTACACTTTTAAAGATTGATTCACGTTACTAGTTCATTCCTCTAAGCCAATGTCTCTTGACAGTTGTTTTCTTTTTTTTTGAAACAGAGTCTTGCTCTGTCACCCAGGCTGGAGTGCAGTGGCACAATCTTCGCTAACTGCAACCTCCACCTCCTAGGTTCAAGTGATTCTCCTGCCTCAGCCTCCTGAGTAGCTGGGATTATAGCCCCTGTCACTATGCCCGGCTAATTTTGTATTTTTAGTAGAGAGAGACAGATTTCACCATGTTAGCCCGGCTTGTCTCGAACTCCTGATCCCAGGTGATCTGCCTGCCTCAACCGCCCAAAGTGCTGGATTACAGGCATGAGCCACCATGCTGGCCAACAGTTTTGCCTCCTCAGTGGACCTCTGGCAATATCTGGAGATATTTTTGGTTATCACAGTGGGTGGTGGGGAGGGAGGTGCTATTGGTATCTAGTGGGTAGAGAGGCCAGTGATAACATCCTACAATGCGGAGGATAGCTCCCTGCAACGAAGAACGGTCTGGTCCAAAATGTCAGTAATGCCAAAGTTGAGAAACCCTGATCTAAACAAGTGATTCTCAAAATGTGGTCCTGGCCGGCAGCATCAGCATCCCCTCAGAACTTGTTAGAATGCAAATTCGTTGGCTCTGTCCCTCACCCAATGAATCAGAATTTATGGGGGAGAGCACAGAAATCTAAGGTTCTACAAACCCTCCAGGTGATTCTGGTGCACACTAAAGTGAGAACCACTGAGCTAAACTATGGAATTGTTTTCAATTGTATGGAAACACCCCACTGCATTTGTCTTATTGACCATTTCACATGTATCATGTAAGAAGATGTTCTTTATACTATGACGCTCCTTTGTCCGCCTACACTACACCATAAACATACCCCTTAAAACATTACAATGGACGTTTTAGCAATAATAAACATCTGTTGGAATGCTTACTATTTCCCTGGCATTATTCTAGGTTTTTCATCTATTAATTACCCATAACAACCCCAGGAAGTAGATGCCAGTACTATCCAATTTCACAGATGAGAAACTAAGTAGTAAAGTAATTTGTTCAAGGTTACACAACTAATAAGTGTCTGACTGAGCCAAGATTTGAATCCAGACTGTTTGGGACTAGAGCCTGTTTCTTTAACATTACACAAATTCCCAGAAACACAGACGGTACCATTTTGGCTTAATGTTCAGAACCTAGTATAATAGATTATGCATCCAAATGTCTAACAAAAAAATGATGTGGAGGCTGGGCACAGTGGCTCACGCTTGTAATCCCAGCACTTTGGGAGGCTGAGACAGGTGGATCACTTGAGGTCAGGAGTTCGAGACAAGCCTGGCCAACATGGTGAAACCCTGCCTCTACTAAAAATACAAAAGTTAGCCAGGCGTGGTGGTGTGTGCCTATAATCCCAGCTACTCAGGAGGCTGAGGCAGGAGAATCACTTGAACCCAGGAGTGCAGTGGCGCAATCTCGGCTTGCTGCAACCTCTGCCTAATGGGAAAAAAAAAAAACCCGACAAAAAAAAAAAAAAAAAAAAAAAAAAAAAGAAAAGAAAAGGGGGAAATGAGAGAAAGAGAGAAAGGGCACAGAAGTTGAAGTCTAATCTAAATTTGGCATGCTTCTACCAAGCACAGAATTCACATTTTCTCTAAAACGCCTCAAAGCACCTGTTCCAGTCATATATACAGGCACTTATATTTATATCACCAAGACATGAACCTTTACATGAAATCTGCAGAAAGAATCTGGCTACTCAACACTATATATATTTTTGAAAAGATTAAATACAGGATTTGGAATCAGGTTAAGTTTTCATTTAAGCACATGAAAAATAGATGCTAAAACTTTAATGGTATTATAAAAAAAATAAAAAAACTTAATGGCCTTTAAACATTTACTGTGGTTTTAATTTTTCTTGAGTGTCACTTTATATTTTCATGTGGCATGAAAGCTTTAGTGACTTCCATCCAGAGATATTTTCTGATCACTTTCTAGAAATCTACAATGTTGTTAGGAGGATAAAGCATACACATGCAAAACAGTTAAATAGCAATACGAGTCCAGGTAACCTTAAGAGGTCAAGGTTAAAATGTAGCAGATACCAAGTTTAACCTTAAGGGGTTAAGCTTAAAATGTAGCAGATACAAAGAGAGCAAAGGCTATAGAAACTCAGAGAAGAGAGAAAATATCCAAATTGACTGGAAATTTTTTATGAAAGAGGTCAACTTGCATCAAGTGAGAAGACTGGATAGTATTATGAAAGAAGGAAGGTACTTTATGTAAGTTTGAATTTTTTTTTTTTTTTTTTTTTTTTTTTTGGAGATGGAATCTCACTCTGTCGCCCAGGCTGGAGTACAGTGATGTGATCTTGGCTCACTGCCAACCTCTGCCACCTGGGTTCAAGTGATTCTCATGCCTCAGCCTCCAGAGTAAGCTGGGAATACAGGCGTGTACCACCACGCCGGGCTAATTTTTTTTTGTATTTTTAGTAAAGATGGGGTTTTGCCATGTTGGCCAGGCTGTTCTCAAACTCCTGACCTCAGGTGATTCACCCGCCTCAGCCTCCCAAAATTCTGGGATTACAGGCATGAGCCACCGCTCCTGGACAAGTAACACTGAAGTTTAAAAACTAACAGTACTGGGCCAGGCGCGGTGGCTCAAGCCTGTAATCCCAGCACTTTGGGAGGCCGAGACGGGCGGATCACGAGGTCAGGAGATCGAGACCATCCTGGCTAACACGGTGAAACCCCGTCTCTACTAAAAAAATACAAAAAAAAAAAAAACTAGCTGGGCGAGGTGGCGGGAGCCTGTAGTCCCAGCTACTCGGGAGGCTGAGGCAGGAGAATGGCGTGAACCCGGGAGGCGGAGCTTGCAGTGAGCTAAGATCCGGCCACTGCACTCCAGCCTGGGCAACAGAGCGAGACTCCGTCTCAAAAAAAAAAAAAAAAAAACTAACAGTACTCTCAGTGATGGGCAAAACAACTGGCAGCTTCAGATTTTCATTCTTCCAACCTAGTAGTCCCAGGAGAAAGATTCAGGTCTGCTTCTAGCATCCTTATGGCAATCCAGGGACGTGTTCTGATTTTTCCTGTTCAGGACATGTGACTGTCCCTGGCCTAATCACTTTACCAAAAAGATAAGCTGCTATGATAGGCCAGGTATAGATCTTGTACTTACTTCAGTGACCACATGGAATAGAGAACATGCAGTTCCTCAAGGAAAATAGGGGTCATAGACACTCAAAAATGACAGCAATCTACTTTACCTTAATATTAATGTTATTTCTGAGTTACTCCATTTTGCGCTGCTATAAAGGAATACCTGAGACCGAGTAATTTATAAAGAAAAGAGGTTTATTTGGCTCATGGTTCTGTGGGCTGTACAAGTATGGCACAGCATCTGTTTGGCTTCTGGTGAGGTCTCAGGAAGCTTTCACTCATGGGGAAAGGTGAAGGGAGAGCAGGTATGTCACATGGTGAGAGAGGAAGCAAGAAATAGGGGAACAGGTGCCAGGTTCCTTTTTAACAACCAGCTCTTGTGTGAACTAATAGAGCAATAACTCACTCATTTCCACCAAGACAGCACTAAGTCATCCACGAGGGATCTGCCCATCCACCAAGACCCAAACACTTCCCACTAGGCCTAGCTCCAAACATTGGGGATCACATTTCAACATGAGAATTGGAGGGTCAAATTTCCAAACCCTATCAGTCTCCGACTTCTCCCTAATATGAAGCCCTCCATGATTATCTTGCCCAAGTCAGTCTCTTTATTGTTTCCTGATCATGCCCTTGTTTGTCCCAGACTTTAAGACTAAGCCTTTACTCATGTTGTTTGTCTCTACTAGGATATTATTTCTTTTCCTTTCCTTTTTTCTAAATATTATCCATTACTCAAGTTTAAGTCAACCTCCTTCTTGAGGAATTTCCATCCAGTCCTGATACTTCCTTCTCTTGCTTCTCTACATTCCTATAGCCCCATATTAAAAGAACCTCCATATTATCTTCACCCAGATACTCTCTTTGCTCTATCACCCCTTTTCTCCATTATATATGTATGTATGTATGTATGTATGTGTGTGTGTTTAGGTACACATACCCATTATCATTAGTTTATATTTTTCTGAACCACTTGAGAACAAAGCATGGACATAAAACCCCATCATTTCTAAACTCTCCAGTATCTTTTTCTTTAAAACATAACCATTCTCTAATTCTCCAGGTCAGGATATCAACATTGATTTTATACTACCATCCATTCTCCAAACCGCATTCAAATTTCACCAGCTATCCATAAAATATCTCATTTTACTTTCTGGTCCAGAATCTCATCCAAAAATATGCATTGCATTTAGTCATGTCTCTTTTGTCTCCTATAATTTGCGACAGTTCTTCAGTCTTTCCCTCCCTTTCATGTCCTTGACAGTTTTAAAAAGTACAGACCTCACATTCCATAGATGATCCTCAACCTGTGTCCAGTGTTTCCTCATGCACGATGAGTATCAGGTCATGTTTTCTTGGCAGAAACACCGTAAAACTGATGCTGTTCTCTTTACAGTGTATCACCTCAGGAGGCACATAATGTCAACCCGTTGTGTTAACCTTGATGACCTACTCATGTTGGCGTCTGCTAGGTTTCTCACCTGTAACCTCATCATTTACTCCCTTCTAATTGATTAGTATTTTATGGGAAGATATTCTGAGATTATGTCAATACCTTGTTCTTTGTCAAACCTCTACCCACCAGCATTAGCATCTTTTAACAACTCCTACCTGATTCAACTACCATTATGATGGTTGCCAAATGGTGATTTTATATCTCCACCATTCCTTGTATATTCATCATTTAGCATTCTATTGTAAGGAAGAGCTTTCCACTTATTTATTTATGATATGTATGGACTCACTTGTGTCCATTTTTAAAAATGTATTTGTTTCTTATCTTGTTTTTTTCTTTGATGTTCAAACTGTACCAAATTTACTGAGTGGGAACACCTTCAAGTTGTCTCCTGCGTCTTCTTGATATATTCCAATTATTTTTTGAGCACAAGATATTCTAGGCTCATCTTCCTAACTTTTTGACACAAGATATTCTAGGCTCATCCTGTGCCTTTCCTGCCCCAGCCTAGAATCATCCATTTCTCCAGGAAGCCCTAAGTTTCTTTCAGTGAAGGATGGTATTTAGAAACCAAGAACTGGATCTTGGTGTGCTCATTGCCACTGGGAGATGGAGAGGGGCAATGCTTTTAGGCCTTCTTAGTGGACAAAGCTAGTAAATATATGTATGTGTACGCACACACAAACAAACACACATATACACACACACCTATAACTATTTTTAAATCTTTCTATATACATGTAAAAACATGAGTTTATATGATCCCTGTAGTTTTAATCTAATAGGCTTCTTTCTAGGGTTCCCTCTTTCCATGTTTTTAAGTACTTTCTCCAACTTTTTCAATGTATTTACTTATTCACTTAATTGATTTACTCATTTGCTCAATATAACCAATCACCAACACACTGACTGTCCTCTCTGCTCGCCAACTCCACTCTCTGCTTCTCCAGTCTCTTGTGTTCTTTCTGATGTGCCTCTGGATAGCTACTTCCTTACTTTTTTACTTCTCAGTGCCCTCACATTCTTGGATGCCACTAGGAATAAGGGGACTATCTCTTAAGAAATAAGCTATTGGTATTTTTGGGTGGCACAATTCTTCATTATGTAGAACTTTCCAGCACACTGTGGGAAGTTTAACAGCTAGGCTCTTCACCACTATTTGCCAGGAGTGTTCCCTGACATTGTAACAATGAAAAAATCCTCCCACAAATTTTAACGTGCCCTACTGTCTTTTTTTTTTTTTGTAAGATGGTCTTGCTCTGTCACCCAAGCTGGAGTGCAGTGGTATGGCCTTGGCTCAGTGCAACCTCTGCCTCCTGGGTTCAAGTGATTCTCATGCTTCAACCTCTAGAGTAGAAGGGATTACAGGTGCACGCCACCACACCTAGCTAATTTTGTTATTTTTAGTAGAGACAAGGTTTCACCATGTTGGCCAACCATGTTGACTGGTTCCAAACTTCTGACCTCAAGTTACCCACCCCCTTTGGCCTCTCAAAGTGCTGGGATGACAGGCATGAGCCATCGTCCCCAGTCTTAAGGTACCCTAATGTCTTGATATTCAAAATGTGGTCCTTGGACCAGCAGCATCAGTGTCACCTGGGAGCTTGTTAGAAATGTAAAAGGTAGGCTGGGTGCAGTGGCTCACACCTGGAATCCCAGCACTTAGGGAGGCTCAGGCGTGTGGATCACTTGAGCTCAGGAGTTGGAGAGCAGCCTGGGAAACATGGCAAAACCCTGTCTCTACAAAAAATGAAAAAAAAAAATTAGCCAGTCATGGTGGCGACCTATAGGCCCAACTACTGGGGGAGCTGAGGTGGGAGGATCACTTGAGCCTGGAAGGATGAGGCTGCAGTGAGTTGTGATTGCTCCACTGCACAACAGGATGAGACCCTGTCTCAAAGGGGAAAAAAAGGAAATATAAAAAGTAGGTCCCCACCCCAGATCTAGAGAATCAGAAACTGCATTTTAACAAAATCTCAGGTGATTTGAAAACATATTAAAGTTTGAGAAGCAGGGTGGGGCCACTTGGTTGAAAACTATTTCCCTAGGGAAACTCTTCCATATACATACATATATATATATATACACATCATAAGGCATGCACAATAATGATCAGACTAGAGATGCTAAGCATTTTGTAATGCAGTTCCAATTGTGATTAAAATCACATTTGATTCTCCCATTTTATTCTTCATCTCATTGAATGTCGGCTTCATTTTGCAGAAATGTGCTCCATTTAAAAGACACAGACTGGTAGAATAGCTTAGAAAACATGATTGAACTATATGCTGCTTACAAAACACTCGCCTTCCCTGTAAAGACACATTTAGAATGAAAGTAAAAGAGTGGAAAAAGATATCTTATACATATGGAAACCAAAAGCAAGCAGGAGTCAGATAAAACAGACGTTAAATCAAAAACAGTTAAAAAAAAAAAAAGGTCATTATACAAAGATAAAGGGATCGATTCAACAAGAGGATATAACAATCTTAAATATATACGCATGCAAAGTCAGAGTACCCAGATTCATAAAACAAACATTACTAGATCTAAAAAAGAGACAGGCAGCAATACAATAAAAGTTGGAGACATCAACACCCCACTCACAGCAACAGACAGATCACGAGACAGGAAATCAACAAAGAAACATTTAACTTAAATTATACTTTACACCAAATGGACCTAAGTGACATTTACAGAACATTTTACCCAACAACTACAGAATATACATTCTCGTCATCAGCACATGGGATATTCTCCAAGATAAACCATATATTAGGCTACAATACAAGTCTCAACAAATTTTTAAAAATTGAAATAATATCATGCATCTTTTCAGATCACAGCTGAATAAAACTAGAAATCCATACCAAGAGGAACCTCAGCAACTATAAAAATATGTGGAAATTAAACCACATGCTTCTGAACAATCACTGAGTCAGCAAAGAAATTAAGATGGAAAAAAAGAAATAAATTAAGACAGAAATTTTTTAAGTTTTTGAAATGAATGAAAATGAAACAACATACCAAAACCTTTGAGATACAGCAAGAGCAGTGCTAAGAGGGTAGTTTGTAGAATTAAATACCTATATTAAACCATCCACAGATCACAAATTAACAATCTAACATTGCACCTCAAGAACTAGAAAAAATAAGAACAAATCAAACCCAAAGTTAGCAGAAGAAAAGAAATAACAAAGATCAGAGTAGAACTAAGTGAAATAGAGACCCCCAAACAATACAAAGTATCAATAAAACAAAAAGTTGGCTTTTTGAAAAGATAAGCAAAATTGATAAACCACTAGCTAGACTAACCAGAAAAAGAAGAGAGAAGATTCAAATAAACAAAATCAGAAATGAAAAAGGAGATATTACGACTGACACCACAGAAATACAAAAGATCATCAGAGACTATTAAGAACCATACACTCATGCCCTAGAAAACCTAGAGGAAATTGATAAATTCCTGGAAACACACAACCTACCAAGATTGAACCAGGAAGAAACAGAAATCCTAACAGACTAATGATGAGTAGAAAAATTGAATCAGTAATAAAAAATCTCCCAAGAAAAAAAAAATCCAGGACCAAATGAATTCATAGCCAAATTCTACCAAATGTACAAAGAAGAACTGGTACCAATCTTTCTGAAACTGTTCCAAAATCTGAGGAGGAGGGAATTATCCCCAATTCATTCTACAAAGCCAGTATCACCCTGATACCAAAACCAGACAAGGACACAACACAAAATACTACAGCTCAATTACCCTGATGTCCATAGATACAAAAATCCTCAACAAAATACTAGAAAACCAAATCCAATAGCACAACAAGAAGGTAATACACCATGATCAAGTGGGTTTTATACCTGGGATGCAAGGATGGGTCAACATACACAAATAAACAATTTTGATTTATCATATAAATGCAATGAATGGCTAAAAGCATATGATCACCTCAGTATATGCAGAAAAATAATTTTATAAAAGCCAACATTCCTTCATGATAAAAACAGTCAACCAACTAGGCATGGAAGAATCATACCTCAAAATAGAAAAGGCTATGTACAACGAACGCACAGCCAACAACATGCTCAACAAAGAAAAGTTGAAAGCATTATCTCTAAGACTGGAACAAGACAAGGATGCCTGCTTTTACCACTCCTACTCAACACAGTACTGGAAGTCCCAGCCACAGCAATCAGTCAAAAGAAATAAATAAGAGGTATAAAGATTGGAAAAGAGGAAGTTGAATTATCTCTGTTCACTGATGATATGATCTAGAAAACCCTAAAGACATCACCAAAAAAACTGGTAGATTTGATAAAAAAAATTCAATAAAGTTTCAAGATACAAAATCAGTGCACCAAAATCAATAGCATTTCTATACACCAATAATGTTCAAGCTGAGAGCCAAATCCAAAAGGCAATCCCATTTACAATAACTACAAAAAGTACCTAGAAATATATTTAAGGAGGCGAAATATCTCCACAAAGAAAACTATAAAACACTGGTGAAATTGTAGGTGACACAAACAAATGAAAAAACATCCCATGCTCATGGATCAGAAGAATTAATATCATTAAAATGACCCACTGCCCAGAGCAATCTACAGATTCTGTGCAGTCTCCATAAAAAACCAATGTCATTTTTTTCACAGAATTAGAAAAAACATCCTAAAATTCACATGGCACCAAAAAAGAGCCCAAATAACTGAAGCAATCCTAAGTAAAAAGAACACAGCTGGAGGTAGGCTGGGCATGGTGGCTCACACCTGTAATCCTAGCACTTTGGGAGGCCAAGGCAGGTGGATCACCTGAGGTCAGGAGTTCGATATCAGCCTGGCCAACATGGTGAAATATACAAAATATACATGGTCTCTGCTAAATATACAAAAAATTAGCCTGGTGTGGTGGCAGGTGCCTGTAATCCCAGCCACTCGGGAGACTGAGGCAGGAGAATCGCTTGTATCCAAGAGGCAGAGGTTGCAGTGAGCAGAGATCATGCCATTGCACTCCAGCCTGGGCAAGAAGAACAAAACTCCGAAGAGCAAACAAACAAACAAAAAAGCAAGAGGTATCACATTACCTGACTTCAAATTATACTACAAGGGTATAGTAACTCAAACAGCATGGCATTGGTACAAAAATAGATCAATAGAACAGAATAGAGAACCCAGAAATCAAGCTACATATCTACAATTGATCTTTGACAAAGTTGACAAGAAGATACACTGGCAAAAGACATCTTTTTCAATATATGATGCTGGGAAAATTGGATTGCCATATGCAGAAGAATGAAACTGGATACCTATCTTTCACCATATACAAAAATCAACTCAAGGGAGATTACAAACTTAAATGTAAGACCTGAAACTATAAAAATACTAGAGAAAATTCTGTATATTGGCCTAGGCAAAAAAATTCATGACTAAGACCTAAAAAGCACAAGCAACAAAACAAAAAATAGATAAATGGGACTTAATTAAACTAAAAAGCTTCTACATGGCAAAAGGAATAATCAACAGAATGAACAGAGAGCCTGTGGAATGGGAGAAAGTACTTACAAACTATCCATTTGACAGGAGACTAATATCCAGAATTTATAAGGAACTCAAACAACTCAACGAAAATCTCAAATAGCTCCATTAAAAAGTGAACAAAAGACATGAATAGACGTTTTTCCAAAGAAGGCATACAAATGGGCAACAAGAATATAAAAAATGCTTAATATCACTAATCAGCAGAAAAGTGCAAATTAAAATCACAATGAGATATATCATCTTACACCAGTCAGAATGGCTATTATTAAAAAGACAAAAAATAACAGATGTTGGCAAGGATGCAGAGAAAAGGGAGCACTTATACACTGTTGGTGGGAATGTAAGTTAGTACAGCCTCTATGGAAAACAGTATGGAGGTGTCTCAAAGAACTACAAATAGAACTACCATTTAACCCAGAAATCACACTACTGGGTATCTACCTCAAGGAAAAGAAATCATTATACAAAAAAGATACCTGCACTGATATGTTTATCGCAACACTATTCACAATAGCAAAGATACGGAATCAACCTAAGTGTCCATCAACAGATGACTGGACACAGAAAATGTGGTATATATACACAATGGAATACTATTCAGCCACACAAAGGAAGTAGGCTGGGTGTAATGGCTCACACCTATAATCCCAGTACTTTGGGAGGCTGACACAGGAAGATTGCTTGAGTCCAGGAGTTACAGATGAGCCTGGGCAACAAACCCCATCTATACAAAAAATACAAAAAAGCTGGGCATGATGGCACCCACCTGTAGTTCCAGCTTCTTGGGAGGCCAAGGTGGGTGGATTGCTTGAGCCCAGGAGGTCAAGACTGCAGTGAGCTGTGATTATGCCACTGTACTCCAGCCTGGCGGCCAGAGCAAGACCTCGCCAAAAAAAAAAGAAAGAAAGAAAAGGAACGAAATCATGTTTTTTGCAGCAACATGGGTAGAACTGGAGGCCATTATCTTAGGTGAAACAACTCAAACAAAAATCAATAGACATTGGAGACTCAGAAGGGTATAAGGGTTGGAAGGTTGCGGATAATGAAAAATAACTTAATGGGTACAATGTATATTATTCACCTGACGGATACACTAAAAGCCCAGATTTTCACACTATGCAACTATATCCATGTAACAAAAACTGTGCTTAAATTTATACAAATAATAATAATAAAAAATAAACAACTCTTCATTCCCTCTCTCCCCAGCACTTGCCAACAACTATTATACTTTCTGTCTCTATGAATTCGACCTCGTATACATGGAATCATATAGCCTTTGTCTATTTGTGACCAGTTTATTTCACTTAGAATAATGCTTTGAAGGTTCATCCATGTCATAACATGTGTCAGAGTTTTGTTCCTTTTTAAGGCTGAATAATATTCCATTGTATGTATGTACACATTTTGTTCATCCATTCATCTGTTGATGGACACTTGGATTCCTTTCACCTTTTGGCTATTGTGAATAATGTTGCTGTAAACATCAGCGTATAAGTATCTCTTTGAGGTACTGCTATTAATTTTTGGGGGTATATACCCAGAGTTAGAATTGCTGGATCATATGCTAATTCTATTTTTAATTTTTTGAGAAACCACCATATCATTTTCCATAGTATCTACACCATTTTACATACGCCCAAACAGTGCATAAGAGTACCAATTTCTCTATATCCTTGCCAATATTTGTTATTTTCTGTTTTTTTGATAGTAGCCATCCTAATGGGTGTGAAGTGCTATTTCATTGTAGTTTTGACTTGCATTTCGCTGATGATTACTGGAGTTAAGCATTTTTTCATGTGCTTATTGACCATTTATATATATTCTTTGCAGAATGCCTAATCAAGTCTTTTGCCCATTTTGTAATCAGTTTGTTGTTGTTGTTGAGTTGTAAGAATTATTTTTATATTTTGGGTATTAATCTCTTATCAGATATGCAGTTTATACTATTTTCATCAATAGGTTGTTTTTTCACTCTGTTGATTGTGTCCTTTGATGGACAGTTTTTAATTTTTATAGAGTCCAATTTATCTATTTTTACTTTTGTTGAGTACGCTTTCAGTGCCACAGCCAAGAAATCATTACCAAATCCAATGTCATGAAGCTTTTATCCTTTGTTTTTTCCTAAGAGTTTTATAGTTTTAGCTTTTATGGTTAAGTCTTTGATCCATTTTGAGTTCTTTCCTTTTCTTTCTTTTTTTTTTTTTGAGATGGAGTCTCGCTCTGTTGCCCAGGCTGGAGTGCAGTGGCGCAATCTCGGCTCACTGCAAGCTCTGCTTCCCAGGTTCATGCCATTCTCCTGCCTCAGCCTCCCAAGTAGCTGGGACTACAGGCGCCCGCCACCATGCCCGGCTAATTTTTTTGTATTTTTAGTGGAGACGGGGTTTCACTGTGTTAGTCAGCATTGTCTCGATCTCCTGACCTCGTGATCCGCCGGCCTCAGCCTCCCAAAGTGCTGGGATAACATGCGTGAGCCACCACGCTCGGTCCCATTTTGAGTTATTTTCTATAACCACTGACGTTTTTGAGTAAATGAAGTGACATAAAATGATTGTGAACTAAGGATGTAGTTGCCAATAATAATCATTAGATGCTTCATTCACATCCTCAGATTCTATATGTTAACTGCATTAAATATAACCCTTTCTGTGAAAGAGCTGTGATCAACTTGAGCACTGGTTCTCAACTTTGGCTGCCCTAGCATTCCTGGGGAAGCTTTAAAAGATACTGATATCTAGTTTTTGCCCCCAGAGAATTTTATTTAATTGTTTTGGGGTACTGCCTGAGCACTGGTGCTTTTACAGGCTCTCTGGGTGATTCTAATATGCAACCAAGGATGAGATTCATTGTACTCGAGAGGCTCCCACCATTACAAAATTAAGCAAGAGTTTATGTGTAATGATCACAGATGTTGCTTTTTATTTGCTTTACTTATTGTTGTAAAGGCAGTTTGTAGATTTAAGAGCAGAAAAAGCATGCATTCCAATATGGTTCTATGTATTGCCTTCTCCAATATTTCAAAATATTAGAGGGAATCTGACTTCAAGGACTTACATATTTTTGAAGAACTCTTAAATTATAAACTGCCTATGGTATTATTTTTATAACTATATCACATTCCCCTTTGATGTACAATGGCAAGTGTTTGCTTGTTTTTTAATTAAAACACTTTTATTTTCAGCCAGGCACAGTGGTTCACGCCTGTAATCCCAGCACTTTGGGAGGCTGAGGCAGGTGGATCACCTCAGGTCAGGAGTTTGGGACCAGCCTGACCAACATGATGAAACCTCTTCTCCACTAAAAATACAAACATTAGCTGGGTGTGGTGGCACACACCTTTAGTCCCAGCTACTCAGGAGGCTGAGGCAGGAGAATCGTTTGAACCCAGGAGGTGGAGGTTGCAGTGAGCCAAGATTGCACCACTGCACTCCAGCCTGGGTGACAGAGCAAGACTCTCTCTCTCAGAAAAACAAAACAAAACAAAACAAAAACCAACCAACAAACAAAAAACTTTTGATTTTAGATCCAGGGGGCACATGTACAGGTTTGTTACATGGGTATATTGTGTGGTGCTGAGGTTTGAGGTGTGATTGATCCCATCACCCATGTACTGAGCATACTATCCAATAGTTAGTTTTTCAACCCTATGGCAAGTGTTTTATCTTAATGGTATCTTCTTCTGACTCCATGAAACATTCAAAAGTAAAATGTATTGGCAAAAGAAACATATTAAAGAAATGTAAACACGTTTAGAATTTTAAAAAATGTAAATCTTTATGTTTCAGAACTGATTATCCAGGTCATACATAAGTTTCCCTATTTCTTTCTTAAACTACTTAGATTTGGAAATATCACTGTTCAACAATTACAATTTCATGAATTCTGGGCAGTAAAACAATTAGAGACTGAAATTCACTGTCAAAGACTGTAGACATAGAGAAACCTGTCGAGGGGGTAAGAGGATTAAGAGAGGAATAAGAAGAGCTGCTTGTTTATGTTACAGAATTAAGCCCTGATGACGGAGATATAGAGCAGCCAACCTGATGTGTTTAGCTAAGGAATTATTTTGATAACAGGACATCATGCTTGCTTTTTTGTGGCAGATCTTATAGTTTTCACTTTACAAGGTCATAGATAAGCTATGGGTAGTCAAATCCCATGGCTATTTAGATTTAGAGGAATACAGATTGGATATGATAAAGAGGTGCCCTTTAAATATTTTTTCCCCTGGATTTTACACCAGCGGTTCCCAAACTTTACTGTGTATGAGAGTCACCTGACTTGTTAAAACATTAATTGCTGGGTCCTACCCTTGAAGTTTCTAATTGGTAGGTCTAGGCCAGGGCCCAAGAAATCCCATTTCTAGCAAGTTCACAGATGATAGTATGCTGCTATGGGTAGAGAGGACAATGCACACTTTGTGAACCACTCTTTTATACTATCTTTTAAACACTGACGCCGCTAATCACAGGTGTTTCCTATTATTCCTTATTCTTGAATTGTCAACACACTTTCAAACTGATTTTTGATTTGATAGGACTTTTTTCTTTTTGTTTTCCTTTTAACATGGTTTCAATCTGGTGTCTGTTTTTATTTTTCAATTGAATAAAATGTCCTACTGAAAGATTCCCAGCATGCACATATTTGGATATGTGGATGTGTTTTTATATGCGTTCCCACAATCCTGCATATGGATACATTTGATTTATAAACAATATTTCCTTTTCTATCTACAACAGTGAATTTTACAATTCTGCCACATTTTAAAATTTTGGATGATCAGAGTTATGAATTATGGTGATGGGAATGGTTGGTAGGAAATACGGGCTGGTGGCATAGAGGGAAACAGATTTTATTAGGATAACCTGTAGATTTTAATTATTCATACAGTTTTATCCTGTGAGTAATCAATAATTCACTGTGGCTATAATTTTCTGTTGAAAATCTCCTTTTTAAAAGCACATAGCAGCTTAATTATAATCTCTCACTGCCTACTCAGAGAAACCTCTTGAAACTGGCTGTAGGTTTCTTAAGTATCTGAGTTTAATGTGTCATTTTGTGGCTGAGGACTGAAAATAAAGCATCCAGTATGACATGTATGTAGTAAGGCACAGAGAGGATGCAATATGTGAGAAACCTAAAAAGATAACTGACAAGTATTCTTTAGATCAGTAGTCCCCAACGTTTTTGGCACCAGGGACTGGTTTTGTGAAAGACAATTTTTCCACGGACTGGGGTGGAGGTAGGGGATGGTTTTGGGATGATTCAAGTGCATTACATTTATTGTGCACTTTATTTCTATTATTAATACATTGTAGTACATAATGAAGTAAGTATACAACTCACCATAATGTAGAATCAGTGAAAGCCCTGAGCTGGTTTTCCTGCAACTAGACTGTCCCATCTGGGAGTGATGGGAGACAGTGACACCTGAAGTGTATTGCTTACGTCCAGTCTACTCTGCAATCTCGTTTTGATTGCTGTCACGGCAGAAAACCCTACTCCACAAAGATAGGATGTTGGAAATAGAAGCAGACTTTCTAGTGCGTTTGTGGCAATCTCAGTATATTCTGCTTTCACTTTAATCCGGAACGTATGGAGATTTGAAGTAATCTCAAACATACTTTTGAGGCCACCAACATTTGCGATCTCAAGGAGTTGATTCTCTTCCAGCACAGACAAAGTCGATTTACCTGGCTTATTCACAAATGGGTCGTGGATCTATTCTTTCCCAGTTAGAGGGTCTTCTGTGGTTGGAAAGTAATGCTCAAACTCTTTAAAAAGTTGAGATAGGTGATCATGAACCAGCTGGAAAAAAGAAGGCCCTGGCTCAGTCTCCTTCAAAATCTCTGCTAATGTTTAAAACATATTGAAAGCCCAGTGTTCACTCATCACTCTTATAATTCCAGTTTGACTTTGAATCCAGCCACTTTATCTGTCGACTTTAGCAAAGTCTGCGTTCTCCCCGATATGACAGATTGAGTTAGTTGAGCAGGTTAAATATGTCTTACAAATAAGCAAGTTTTGTGATCCATTCTCTGTCACTGAAATGTGCTGCCAGTGGTGACTGTTTTTCGAAAAGAAATCTCTGGAGTGGCTCTCAAAACTCAAAAACTGGCCAGTGATCTACCTTTAGAAAGTCATCTCACTTCTGTTACAAGAGAAGATGTGTGTGCTCTGCATCCATCTCCTCACAGAGCTGTGTGAATGGACATGAACTAAGGGCATATACTTTAATGTGGTTGATAATTTTAATCACATCCTGTAAAATGTTGTTAAGTTCAGGTGACACTTTTCAGCTAGCCAGCATTTTTCTATGGGTGACATGGTGCATAGACACATTCAGAAGCGACCTGTTTGACCTGAATGGTGAAACCAGAAAGTCGTCCACCCATGGCAGTTGCTCCATCCATGCATATATGGACACAAAATGACCAATTCAGTTTTCCTGATATGCAGTCATTCAAATATTTGAATGGTTCTGCGGTTGTGCTGTTTGTTGGCAACAAAAGTGCACATAACATATCCTAATGCACATCCTCCTGAAAAATATACGGCACAAAAACAAGCATTTTTGCCTTGTCGACATTGGTAGACTCATCAACCTGGATTGTGTGCCATGGTGACTCATTAATGCTTTCTAACAATTGTGCCTCAATATCCTCTGCTATTTCATCAATTCATCCAGTTATGGTGCTAGCCAAAAGAGGAACACATGCCACCTTTTGAACTGAAGCCTCTCCTACAAGTTCATGACAAATATCCTTAGCAGCAGATAGGATCAACTCTTCACTAATAGTAATGGGGTTCTTAGCTTTAGCAACGTAGTTAGTCACTAAGAATGATGCTTTCAGTGCAGACACATTTGATGAAGCGGTGGCCTTCAATAATTGCTCCAGTTCTTTATGTTCACGTTTTTTTTTTCTTTGGAAAAACTCCAAAGGCTTGTCTTTTAATGCAGGGTGCATGGTCTCCATGTGGCAAAGCAGTTTTGAAGGTTTAATGGCTTTGGTCACATATTATACAAAGTGGGCTTGAAGAATGTGAATCACCTGTTAAATGAACCTGTAATTTAAGTAGGACTCTTGAAACTTTCTTTCAAATGCAGCTTTCTTTTTGTTGGTAGTCTCTGAGTCTTCTGCTGTCTTATGATTGGGTCTTTCCCCCTTTTCAAAGAAGTTCTCCAATGACGTTTGTTTTTACTCATTTTTGGCTAGGGTTAGCTTGTGGGCTTACTAAAACTGTGACTGAGACAAGTGCACAGTGTGGAAGTGGTAAATAGAATAATAACATAAATAAATAAATAATAGATGGAAGTGGTAAATAAAATGGGCAGGCCACACACAGACTAAAATAAGTGTTGGATTCTGACTTAAAGCTTGCCACTAGATGCAGCTGTACAACTGAAGCATATCAACTCATTTGCCTTTACAAAGTTTGCCATCAGATGCAGCTTGTCACTTGCCACTCACTGATAGGGTTTTGATATGAGTCTGCAAGCAATTGATTTATTGTGATCCTTGTGCAGTCAAATCTTCCTGCCAATGTTAATCTGTATTTGCAGCCACTTCTCAGTGCTAGCATCACTGCCTCACCTCCACCTCAGATCATCAGGCATTAGATTCTCATAAGGAGTGTGCAACCTAGATCCTTTGCATGTGCAGTTCACAACAGGGTTTACACTCCTATGAGAAACTAATGCCACCACTATCAGTCCATGGCCCATGGGTTGGGGACTATTTCTTTAGACTATAACAACAGACAAAATAAAGAACAAAAAGAAGGGTAGATGATTTGGAAAATGCTAGAGTTTTTCACGACTATTTTAAAGAAAAAGTTTATCACCAATTGGTAAGAGTAGGTGCCGTCCATGAAAAGAAAAAAAAAAAAAAAGCTCAGATGTCATGAAAACTTGAATAATATGTTAAAGTAAAAACTGGACCATATCAGGAAAGGCTAAGAGCAGGGAACCTTTAAAAAATGGGACTACATGACAGCAGATCCACCAATAGCACCAATAACAATAGGATAAAAGCATTCCTAGGGAAGAGCAAATATAACATCCATTTTTTTTAAAAGGAGGGGGAGAGAATTTGCCTTGTGACTTTAGGGTAATATATTAAAAGCTTAGAAAGATAATTTAATTAGCCTGAATAATTGCTCAATCACCAAGAAATGTGCAAGGCACTGGGAAACAGTGTACTTATTGGCTTAACTTTCTAAAGAGAAAATCGGGTAGGACTAACTTTTTCTATAATAATAACGGGATGATTAGAGAAAGGGAACATCTAAATATCCATTTTAGGGTATTTGAATTTTTCCATTTTAACAGAGATCATATCTTGCCAGCCAGCTGGATAAAGGGTCTTAAAGATATCATCTGGGATAATGAACCAAATATTCATGGATGTTTCAGTGAGAAAGAGGTCACAGGGCTTTGTAGCTATCATGTAAGAACTATGACCATAAAACAATGAGGTACTCTACAAATTAAACATAAAAATCGATCTTATCAATTTAGAGCTTTACATATATCCAGCCAAGGACATAGAGACAATACCATATATGTATCCGGGTACTCCTAATTTATACCAACTCTTGCAAATCTATTTGTTTACTCCTTTTTGGTCCAATTGGATTCTATTTTCCATTCCCTGAATATACCTTTTAGCTTCATGTCTCTGTTGATATTTCTTTTAAACAGGAAACACCTTCTTTTCCAATCTTGACCTGTTGAAAAATCTATAAAGTCCATCAGATTTTGGTCAAATACTATTCTATTAGGTCTTCCCAGTCTTAGCCCCAGATAAATTGCTCCTCTTTTAAAAATTCCTTATAACTCTAATTCATATTATTCCTTGTTTATACTGATTAGACAGTTTATTTTCCTTACTGGATTATGATGGTAAAGATAATATTGTGTTCATTTTTATGACTCTCTTAAGGCCTAATGCAATGTTTGGAAAAAAAGGGAGGAAAGAAGAAAGGAAGGAAGAAAATAAATAAATAGATAGATAAATAAATAAATAAATAAATAGATAAATAATAAATGGTTGGGCGCAATGGCTCATGCCTGTAATCCCAGCACTTTGGTAGCCAAGGCAGGTGGATCGCTTGAGCTCAGGAGCTTGAGGCCAGCCTGAGCAACATGGTGAAATCCCATCTCTACCAAAAATACAAAAAATTAGCCAGGTGTGGTGGCACACACCTGGGGTCCCAGTTATTAGGGAGGCCGAGGTGGGAGGATTGCTCGAGTCTGGGAGGTGGAGGTGAGCCAAAATTGCACCACTGTACTCCAGCCTGGGTGACAGAGTGAGATCCCATCTCAAAAAAAAGAAAAAAGAAAAAAAGAAAAATGAAATAAATGTGTATGTATATATATACATACATATACTATATATGTATATACATACACACACATCACACATGCACATGCAAATATATGGCATACCACTTATTCTTGAGGCATGTATTCATAATTATGTAAAAGTCTTTGCATGAATGTTTTATGCATTACACTAGAGACTTCTGGTTTCAAGTAAGATGGTGAAATAAGCATGGCTCTGGCTCCTACTCATGCACAAAACATTTTGGAGATGCCAGAAAGGACTGGCATCCAAAACAAAAACAACCTGGAATTAACTGACAAATGAATTCAGTAAAGATGTGGGATACCAAAGCGACAAAAATCAGTAGCATTTATCTACATCAACAGTGAACAATCTAAAAAAGAAATCAAGAAAGCAATCCTATTTACAATAGCTACAAAAAAAAATACCCAGGAATAAATTTAACCAAAGAAGTGAAAGATCTCTACAAGGCAAACTATAAAACACTGATGAAAAACATTAAAAAGGACACACACAAAAAGGAAAGATATCTAATGCTTATGGATTAGAAGTACTAATATTGTTAAAATGACCATACTAGCCAAAGCAACCTACAGATTCAATGAAATCCCTATCAAAATACCAATGACATTTTTCACAGAAATAGAAAAGGCAATTCTAAAATTTGTATGAAAACACAAAAGACCCCGAGCAAAAAGAAACAAAGTTGTTCCTGAGCAAAAAGAAACAAAGTTGGAGGTATTACACTACCAAACTTCAAAATATACTAAAAAGCTATAGAAACAAAAACAGCATGGTACTGGCATAAAAACAGACACATAGACCAATGGAACAGAGAACTCAGAAATAAATCTGTGCATTAATAGCCAACTTGTTTTTGAGAAAGATGCCAAAAATACACATTGAGGAAAGGATACTCTTTTCAGTAAATTGTGCTTGGAAAACTGAACATCCATATGCAGAAGAATGAACTAGACCCCTATTTTTTAACATATACAAAAATCAAATAAAGATGGATTAAAAACTTAAATGTAAGGCCTGAAACTACGAAATTACTAGAAGAAAACATTGGAGAAATTCTTCAGGATATTGGTCTGCACAAAGATCGTTTGGCTAAGACATCAAAACTATAGGCAACAAAAGCTAAAATAGACAAATAAGATTATATCAAGTTAAAATGCTCTGCACAACAAAGGAAATAATCAACACAGTGAAGAGACAATCTGCAGAATAAGAGAAAATATTTATAAACTAATCATCTGACAGGGGATTAAGAACCAGAATATATAAGGAGCTCAAACAACTCAATAACAAATAATAATAATAATAACAATAATAATAATCTGATTTAAAAATAATCAAATTATCTGAATAGATATTTTTACAAAAGAGGGCATAAAATGGCCAACAGGTATACTGAAAAATGCTCAGCATCACTCATGATCAGGGAAATGCAAATCAAAACCACAGTGAGATATTATCTCACCCCAGTTAAAATAACTATCATCAAAAAGACACAATGAAAAAAGAAAACTACATGCCAATATCCCTAATGAACACAGACACGAAAATGTTCAACAAAATACGACAAACCAAATCCAGCAGCATATGAAAAAGTTAATTCACTATGATCAAGTCGGCTTCATTCCTGGGATGCAAGGTCAGTTCAACATATGCAAATCAGTAAGTGTGATTCACCACATAAAACAGAATTAAAAACAAAAACCATGTGATCATCTCAATGGGTGTGGGAAAAAGTCTATGATAAAATCCAACATCCCTTCATGATAAAAACCCTCAACAAACTAGGAATCAAAGAAACATACCTCAAAATAATATGACAAACCCACAGCCAACATCATACTGAATGGGCAAAAGCTGGAAGCATTCCCCTTGAGACCTGGAACAAGATAAGGATGCCCATTTTCACCACTCCTATTCAACATAGGAGTAAGTCCTAGCCAGAGCAACCAGGCAAGAGAAAAAAAAAAAAAAAAAATTCAAATACAAGAAGAAGAAATCAAACTATTTGTCTTCAGTGATGATACGATTCTGT
The DNA here is from genome assembly GCF_002776525.5 of Piliocolobus tephrosceles. NCBI lineage: Eukaryota > Metazoa > Chordata > Mammalia > Primates > Cercopithecidae > Piliocolobus > Piliocolobus tephrosceles. Next base: position 38,481,519 of record NC_045436.1, on the reverse strand, counting down.
ACCTAGAAAATCCTAAAGACTCCACCAAAAGGCTCCTGGAATTGATTAAAAAAATGACTTCAGCAAAGTTTCAGTACACAAAATCAATCTATAAAAACCAGTAGCATTTCCATACACCAATAATGTTCAAGCTGAGAGCCAAATCAAGAATGCAATCCCATTTACGATAGCCACACAAAAAATAAAGTACCTAGGAATACAATGAACCAAGGAGATGAAAGATCTCTATAAGGAGAACTACAAAACACTGTCAATAATAATAATAATAATAATAATAATAATAATAATAATAATAATAATAATAGATTACACAAGCAAATGGAAAAAACATGTCACGCTCATGGATTGGAATAATCAATATCATTAAAATGGCCATGCTGCCATAGACTGCAACATGATCCCTACCAAATTACGAATGTCATTTTTCACAGAACTAGGAAAAACTATTCTACAATTCATATGGAACCGAAAAAGAGCCTGAATAGTAAATCAATCCTAAGCAAAAACAACCAAGCTTGAGGCATCACATTACCCAACTTCAAACTATACTGTAAGGCTATAGTAACCTAAACAGCATGGTACTGGTAGTAAAACAGACACATAGGCCAATAAAATGGAACCAAGAACCCAGAAATCAAGCCATACACCTACAGCCTTCTGGTCTTTGACAGTGCTGACAAAAATAAGCAATAGGGGCCAGGTGTGGTGGCTCTCATCTGTAATCTCAGTACTTTGGGAGACTGAGGCAGAAGGATGGCTTGACATCAGGAGTTCAAGACCAGCTCAGGCAATGGCAATGTAGTGAGTGAGACCTTTTCTCTACCAAAAAAAAAAAAAAAAAAAAAAAAGCCAGGTGTCGTGGCACTTGCCTTGGGTCCCAGCTACTTGAAAGGCTGAGGTTGATAGATTGCTTGAGCCTGAGAGGCTGAGGCACACTGAGCCCAGTGTGCTGTGATCATGCCACTGAATTCCTGTTTGGGCGACAGAGTGAGATCCTGTCTCAAAAGAGAAAAAAAAAAAAAAACTGAGAAAAGGCTCTCTATTCAATAAATGGTGCTGGGTTAGTTGGTAGCCATATGCAGAAGAATGAAACTGGACCCCTTTCACCACATACAAAAATTAACTCAAGATGGATTAAAGATTTAAATGTAAGATGTCAAACTATAGGCCGGGCGTGGTGGCTCACGCCTGTAATCCCAGCACTTTGGGAGGCTGAGGCGGGCAGATCCCGAGGTCAGGAGATCGAGACCATCCTGGCTAACATGGTGAAACCCCATCTCTACTAAAAAATACAAAAAAAAAAAAAAATAGCCAGGCGTGGTGGTAGGTGCCTGTAGCCCCAGTTACTCAGGAGGCTGAGGCAGGAGAATGGCAGGAACCCAGGAGGTGGAGCTTGTAGTGAGCCGAGATCGCACCACTGCACTCCAGCCTGGGCGACAGAGCGAGACTACATCTCAAACAAAAAAAAAAAAAAAGGAAAAAAGAAAAAAAAAGATATCAAACTATAAGAATTCTAGAAGAAAACCTAGGAAACACCATTCTGGACAGCAACCTTGTGAAATAATTTATGACTAAGTCCCCAAAAGCAATTGCAACAAAAGCAAAAATTGACAAGTTAGAACTAAACTAAAAAGCTTCTATTCAGCAAAATAGATTATCAATACAGTAAACAACCTCCAGAATGAGAGAAAATATTCACAAACATACATCTGACAAAGATCTAATATCTAGAATCTATAAAGACCTTAAATAATTCAACAAGTAAGAAACAACCCCATTAAAAAGTGGGTAAAAGACATGGACAGACACTTCTCAAAAGAAGACATAAAAGTGGCCAATAAACATGAAAAAATGCTCAAAGTAACTAATCATAAGAGAAATGCAAATCAAAACCACAATGAGATACCATCTCACACCAGTCATAATGGCAATTATTAAAAAGTCAAAATGACAGATGCTGGCAAGGCTGCAGGGAAAAGGGAATGCTTGTACACTGTTGGTGGGAATGTAAATTAGTTCAGCTACTGTGGAAAGCAGTTTGGAGAGTCCTCAAAGAACTTAAAATAGAACTACCATTTGATCCAGCAATCCCACTACTGGCTATATATCCAAAAGAAAATAAACCATTTTTCCAAAAAGACACATGCACCCATATGTTCCACTGCAGCACTATTCACAATAGCAAAGACATGGAATCAACCATGGTGCCCATTAGTGGTGGACTGGATAAAGGAAATGTGGCACATATACACCATGGAATACTATGCAGTCATAAAAAGAATAAAATTATGTCCTTTGTGGCAACATGGATGGAGCCGGAGGCCACATCCTAAGCAAATTAATGCAGGAACAGAAAACCAAACACAGCATGTTCTCACTTGTAAGTCGGAGCAAAACATTGGGTACTCACGGACATAAAGACAGCAACAAGAGACACTGGGGACTTCTAGAGGAAGGAGGGGGAAGGGTTCAAACACTAACTATTGGTTACCATACTTACTACCGGAGTGATGGGAACATTCATACCCCAAACCTCAACATCACACAATATACCCAAGTAACAAACCTGCACATGTGCTCCCTGAATCTAAATCTAATCTAATCCTGAATAAAAATGGAAATTATATTTATCGAAAAACCAAATGCTTCTGGGCGTGGTGGCTCATGCCTGTAATCCCAGGACCTTGGGAGGTCAAGGCAGGTGGATCCCTTGAGGTCAGGAGTTTGAGACTAGCCTGGCCAATAAAGTGAAACCTCGTTTCTAGTAAAATTATAAAAATAAGCTGGGTGTGGTGGCGCATGCCTGTAATTCCAGCTACTCGGGAGGCTGAGGCACAAGAATGGCTTGAGCCCAGGAGGCAGAGCTTGCAGTGGGCTGAGATTGTGCCACTGCACTCCAGCCTGGGCAACAGGGTGAGGCTGTCTCAAAAACAAAACAACACAGAACAAACAAACAAACAAAAAAACATGCTGATGAGCTTATGGAGAAAGGGGAACACCAGTACATTGTTGGTGGGAATGTAAACTAGTATGGCCACGATGAAAAACAGTATGGAGGTGCCTCAAAAAACTAAAAATCGGCCTACCATATGACCCAGCAATCCTACTTCTGGGTATATATTCCAAAGAAAGAAAATCAATATATCAAAGAGATATCTGCACTACATGGTTATTGCAACACTATTCACAATAGCCAAGATATGAAAGCAACCTAAGCACCCATCAGTAGTTGAATGAATAAGGAAAATGTGGTTTATATACACAATAGACTATGACCCAGCAATAAAAAAGAATAAATTATGTGATTTGCTTCAACATGGATAGAACCAGAGGACATCACATTAAGTGAAATAAGCTAGGCACAAAAAGAAATACTGCATGTTTTCACTTATATGTGGGAGCTAACAATGTTGATCCCATGAAGGTAGAAAGTAGAATGACCATTACCAGAGGCTATGAGGGAAATGGGGGTGTGGGGGATGAAGAGAGATTAGTTAATGGGTACAAAAATACAGTTAGATAAAAGGAATAAGTTCTAGTGTTCAATATCGTAGTAGGGTGACTATAGCTAACCATAACTTATTAATATTTCAAAATAGCTAGAAGATTTGAAATGTTTTCAACACAAAGAAATGATAAATATTTGAGGTGACAGATATCCTAATTATTCTGATTTGATCATTACGCATTGTATGCATGTATCAAAACATCACATGTATCCCACAAATATGTGAATTATGTAACACTAAAAAATAAAATTGAAAAAACCCCAATGACAGTGGAAGATGAAGTATGAATAGAGAATCTAGAGAGAGGTAAGAGTTGCTAAACTTTAGACACTGATAAGGACAAATAAGTGTAAATATGATCCTCAGTAAGCTAGGGCCAGATGTGGTGGCTCACACCTATAATCCCAGCACTGCACTTTGGGAGGCTGAGGTGAGAGGTTCACTTGAGCCCAGGAGTTTGAGATCAGCCTGGGCTACTGCCGCATCTCTACAAAAAATTTCAAAAAATTTAGCTGGGTATGGTGGCACATGTCTGTAGTCCCAGCTACTCAGGAGGCTGAGGTGGGAGGATTGCTTGAGCCTGGGAGTTTGAGGCTGCAGTGAGCGATGATCGTGCCACTACACTCCAGCCTGGGTGACAGGGTGACACCTTGTTTCAAAAAAAAAAAAAAAAGGGGGATTACTACCTGAAGAATAAAAACAAAATACATAAATTTTAAACAAGCAGAAGAAAATCTGATCTATCAAATGTAGGCAAAAAAGAAAGTATAGCAAAAATAAAACTTGAAAAAGATGGCAAATAGAGTGCTGATATATCAGAAATTAGAATATATATGAGTAGATTAAACTTTTACATCATAACCTGAAAATCTCAGAATGTATTTCTAAAAATTAGATGTAGCAATATGTCATTTACAGAGGATAGACATAAAATAAACAGTTCAAGAAAGGCAAAAAATAAGTGTAGAAAATGCAAACCAGCAAAATATGAACCAGAAGAGAACTGGGGTAATAATTTTAATATACAGTTTGAATTTAAGGCAAAAAACAAGTTACAAGGGATGTGATAGTTAATTTTATGTTTCAACTTGGAGGGTGTTTGGATGAGATGAACATTTAAATCAGTAAACTTTGGGTGGGGCAGACTGCCCTCCATAATGTGGGTGAACCTCATCTAATCAGTTGCAGGCCTGGATAGAACAAAAAGACCAGCCTTTCCAAGCGAGAGGAAATTCTCTCCCTGCTGGACTTTATCTGCTCCCCTACCTATAGACTTCTGGCCTAGACAGTAGATTTGGACTTGACAGTGTCTATAATCGTATGAGCCAATTCCTTATAATACATCTCTTTCTATGTATACGCACATCCAGTTGGTTCTGTTTTCATGGAGAGCACTAATACAAAGAATAAAGTGGGTTACTGCATATTGGTTAAAAAAAAAAAAAAAAAAAAGGTCAGCCAGGCGCGGTGGCTCACACCTGTAATCCCAACACTTTGGAAGGCCGAGGGGGGCCATGGTCAGAAGATAGAGACCATCCTGGCTAACACGGTGAAACCTCATCTCTACTAAAAATACAAAAAATTAGCCAGGCATGGTGGCAGGCGCCTATAGTCCCAGCCGCTTGGGAGGCTGAGGCAGGAGAATGGCATGAACTTGGGAGGCAGAGCTTGCAGTGAGCGGAAATCATGCCACTACACTTCAACCTGGGCGACAGAGCGAGACTCCATCTCAAAAAAAAAAAAAAAAGTCAATATATCATAAACACTAATGATGGAATAAATACGCACTAAACAATATTGTATTAGTCCAGTTGTGTTGCTATAAAGAAATACCTGAGGCTGGGTAATTTATAAAGAAAAGTGCTTTAATTAGCTTGTGGTTCTTCAGGCTGTACATAAAGCATAGTGCTAGCATTTGCTTTTGGTGAGGGCCTCAGGAAGCTTACAATCACGGCAGAAGGTGAAGGCGAACCAGCATGTTACATGGTGAGAGAAGGAGCAAGTGAGAGAGGGAGGAAGTGCCAGGCTGTTTTAAACAATCAGATCTCATGTGAACTCATAGAGTGAGAACTCATTCATTACTGGGAGGACAGCACCAAACCATTAATGAGGGATTTACTCCCATAACCCAAACACCTCCCACCAGGCTCCACCTCCAACATCGGGGACTACATTTCAGCATGAGATGTAGAAGGGACAATCATCCAAATTATATCAAATATACATTCAAAGTACAGGGAGCAAGGACCAGCAGACTACTGGGGAAAATTTTTTAAAATCAACAATAATACATGGTAATATCTAACAAGACAACTTTAAAATTTTTTGATAAGGCAGATACAAAATAAGCACACAAAATGTACAAGACTAATACATTTCATTTTCTATTGTTCTATGTGTTTAACTTTGCACACCCAAAAAGCTAATATCTTTCTTTCTTTTTTTTTTTTTTAAGGAGACAGTATCTTGCTCTGTGACCCAGGCTGGAGTGCAGTGGCACAGTCACAGTGTACAGCCTCGATTTCCTGGGCTCAAGCAATCCTCCCACCTCAGCCTCCTAAGTAGCTAGGACTACAGGTGTGCACCACCATGCCCAGAAAATTTTTGTATCTGTTTTTTGTCAAAATGGGGTTTTACCATGTTGTCTAGGCTGGTCTTAAACTCCTGGGCTCAAGTGATTCAACCACCTTGGCCTTCCAAAGTGCTGAGATTACAGGTGTAATCTCACTGTGCTCACATCTGTAATCAATAAGTATAAATGCATAATCAATTAATATAAATGCATACTATAAATCCATAATATAAATGCATAATCAATTAAAACAAATGTTCCATGGGTGCTTTAAAAAAATATCAATTTTAAAAACATATCAATAAAAAATATCTATTTTTTAAATATCAATTTTTAAAAAATACCTTTTTTTAAAAACTTTAAAATATCAATTAAAAAATATCTATTAAAAATATCTATTTTTAAAGCACCCATGGAACATTTATATTAATTGATTATGGACTAGGTTACAAAAGAAGCCTCTATAAACTCCAAATAATTAGCATCACACAGAGTATGTTCTCTGACAACAAAACACTAGAATAAGTAATTAATAACAAAAAGGTAGATTTAAACAGCTCTGTCAATAAAAAATTCCTAAAACAGCCAGGATTAACCTGAAATCCAAAGGAAAAGTATAATATTCAATTTCTTTGCATATTTATCTGTGGCAATGCTTTGAAGACTGGATTTAAAATGCATTCCTCAACAAGATTTGTGTTTGTTGTGCCGACTGGGGATCTAGAGGTACAACCAATCCAGGACCCATCTGATCTAAACTTCTGGAGTATTTTTGGACCACATAGATAATATTAATTTTGGCTCCAAATTAGGTGTGGGCTTAGTGATTTTCAGGGGAAACTTTTTTTTTTTAAATCATTCCACCCAGACCCAAGGCTCAAAAAGGCACATATCTTCACTGTCTTCCTCTGTGGATTCCATTGCCACCCCCCTTCTCCTAGTGTCTTCCTCGAAAGGTTTGTCTCCTGTCCCTTCATTTATAACCCATTGTAACCCAGGCTGTAGGCCACTAGGGATCAGTGGATAATTTCCAGACAAGTGCCAGCTCTGGCACTCTTTTATTCTACTTTCCTTTAAAAAAAATGGACAGATATTTCATATACTGTAAAAGTCATCTTTTTAAAAGTATGCATTGAGAGGTTTTAGTATATTTACATGTAGAACCATCAATGCAATCTAATTCCAGAGCATTTTCATGACACCAGAAAGAAACCTGTATCCATTAGCAGTCATGCCCCGTTCGCCTCTCTAACTCTAACTCCCCAGGCCTCTTTCTGCCTGTACGAATTTGTCTATTTTGATTCTGGACGTTTCATATAAATGGAACCATACAATAATATCTTCCGTACCTGGCTTCTTCTATGTAACATAATATTTTCAAGCTTCATCAATATTGCAGTATATATTCTATTAATATTTCAATTTTTCTTTTTTTGAAATGGAGTCTTGCTCTGTCAACCAAGATGGAGTATAGTGGCACGATCTTGGCTCACTGCAACCTTTGCTTCCCGAGTTCAAGCAATTCTCCTGCCTCAGCCTCCCAAGTAGCTGAGATTACAGGGACCCGCCACAACACCTGGCTAATTTTTGTATTTTTAGTAGAGATGTCATTTCACCATGTTGGCCAGGCTGGTTGTGAACTCCTGACCTCAAGTGATCCACCTGCCTTGGCCTCCCAAAGTGCTAGATTACAGGTGTGAGCCATGGCACCTGGCCACTTCATTCCTTTTTATGGCCAAATAATATTCCATTATATGGATATACCACATTTTGTTTAACCATTCATCAGTTGTTGGACATCTGGATTATTTTCACCCTTTAGATATTATGGCTAATGCTGCTATGAATATTTATGTACAAGTTTTTGTGTGGACATATGTTTTGTCTTGCATATATGCCTATGAGTGCAATTGCTGGGTCATATAGTAACTCTATGTTTAATCATTTCAGGAACTATCAGACAGTTTTCCAAAGTAGCTACACCATTTAAGTAATTCTACTTTCTTGTCATGCATTTTAAAAGATTAAAAAAAAAACCCTTCTCTCTGTCACCAAACAACCACCAATTACATGGGTCTACTCAGCTTATCAAAATAAGCTGAGCTGCACACTTATAAGTAGTAATGGATAACTAATTCATGGAATATTTACCCAATGAAATATTATATGCAGCAATAATAAACTACCAATAAGCACATCAACAATATGGATGAATCTAATAAACAAGCACCAGAGAGATGGATACAAAAGAGTATCTAGTCTATTATTCTAGTTATATAAAGTACTAAAATAGACAAAACAAATCTATGCAGTTAGAAGTCAGGATTAATCTTGAGGGGAAATAGTGATTGGAAGCGGACACAAGGAAGCTTCCAGATTCCATTTTCTGGGTGATGATTACATGGGTTTATTCAGTTTGTGGAAATAAACTGAACTATATACTTACCATATGTGCACTTGTCTTTACGTGCATTAAAAGTTTCAAAAAGTTAGAAGAAAAATGTATTCAACTTTGGGTATGTAGTATCCAGAGTTTTCCCTGCATCTTATTGCTTGATGATTTCTATGATACAGATTGCTCTAGAAAAATAGAAAAAATAGGTAAAGTGCTCAACATAATTTATAAGGCCAATATAATGTTGATACCTAGTCACATAAAGAAAAAAAGGCCTATTTTACTTATGAACATAGATGCAAAATAATGCCAAGTAAAATGTTAGGTAACAGAGTCTAATACCCTACTAAAAATATATTACAATCAAATAAGGTTAATACAAATAATGTAAATTTGGTTCAACATAGGAAGATCTATAATAAAAATCATCACATCAAGGGACATAAACAGGAAAAATAATCACATGATCATCTCAGATACAGAAAAATCATTTTATAAAGTTTAATACTAGTTAATGATTTTAAAATCTCTTAGAAATTTCACAGAAAAATAAAGGAAGGCTTTCAATCTAACAGAGGACATCAACTAAAAATCTACAGCAAACATTATATTTAACAGAAACTTTAGTGTGGTGCTCTCCTGTAATCTCAGCTACCTTGGAAGCTGAGGTGGGAGGATTGCTTGAGGCCAGTTAGAGGCTGTAGTGAGCTATGATTGCACCTAAGAAGAATAGCCACTACACTCTAGCCTGAGCAACACAGCCAGAACCCGTCCCTAAAAAAAAATTTAAAAACAAAACCAAAAACTTCAGACACTGTATTATTTGAATGTGTTTGCTATACTTAAAAGAAACTGAAATAACAGTAGTATAAACACATAGTAAAAACATAAGGATTGTTTTTTATCTCAGAGCAGGAAGTTTAGAGGTGGGCAGTACAGCTATGTTCTGGAGGACCCTTCTGGCTTTCTGCACCATCATCCCGTACATTTAACTTTTGCTTTCATCATCTCAAGATGGCTTCTGCTCTCCAGGTAACCAATGTCCAGGCAGAAAGAAGTGAATGGAAAGAAGGGCAAAGATTCATGGAACCAAGCCAGCTGGGCTTTCTGAAAGTACATGTAAGAACATTCTCTTAAATTCCATTGGCTTGGACTGTGTCATATAACTGCCTGTAGTTGCAAAGGTGGTTGCATTTTGCTGCTATAAAAAAGGGGGGGAGGTGGCGTTCTGGTAGAAAGATAAAAATAGAGACTTGAAATTGAATAGGTAACTAGTAGTATCTGCCTTGTATACCCTTTAGGTTTGATAACAACACAATGATCCCCACTGATATGGTTTGGCTCTGTGTCCTCACCCAAATCTCATCTCGAATTGTAGTCCCCATGTATCAAGGGAGGGACCTGGTGGGAGGTGACTGGATCACAGGGGCAGTTTCACCCATGCTATTTTCCTGGTAGTGAGTGAGTTCTCGCATTATCTGATGGTTTAAAAATGTTTGGCAGCTCCCCGCTCACACTCTCATTCTCCTGCTGCCTTGTGAAGAAGGTGCTTGCTTCCCCTTCGCCTTCTACCATGATTGTAAGTTTCCTGAAGCTTCCTCAGCCATGTGGAACTGCAAGTCAATTAAACCTCTTTCCTTTATAAATCACCCAGTCTCAGGTAGTATCTTTATAGCAGTGTGAGAACGGACTAATAAACCCACTACGACCACCACCTTGCAAAATAGTACTTGATGTCTTGGCCATTGAAAACAGACAAAAATAAATGTAACATGTAAGAGTTCTGCTACAAACTGCAGAAAACATATGCAGCTGATTAAAAAGAAAATAACTTATTATAATATTAAGTAGCTTATTGAGTCTATAAAGTTGTCCGCAGAGGTTATGTAAACTTGATGGCTATATAACTGGGAACAACACCCAATCATATTACAGATCTACTCCAATGAACATGCCATTATTACCACTGTTTGGCAAAAAACACTGCAGCATGTACTGCCAATTCCACCAGACTGAGCACTGGGTACTATTGTGGGAATCTCTGCCACTACCCTCTCTGCTAACGTAATTGTACTTGTTAGAAAAAAGAATTTCTTGACAGCATGATTACTATCATAACAGAATACACACTCTTCACTTTTGAGCTCTTTTCTAAAGAGAAGCAACTACAGAAGATAATTTAAATTTAGATTTAATCTGACTACAAATGATAATGTCTTCATGTACTTTTCACTTTCAATTCCAAGGTATCTGGGACAACTTCCCTATGTTGCATTTTAGCTTCTGTTTTTCTTAAATACAGATGATGCACTTTGCCTACTTTCTCATAGGAGTGTTAAGATCTATAGTCCTATGAACTCTGTGAAAGAAGAATTTGTGTATGTATGTGTGTGTGTGAATGATAAAATACTTCTCTCCTTTGTTCATGTAATCCTGAACATCTAGTATTTAACATGTTTAATAATTTGAGAAATATGTAATTTCAAATATAATTACATTTTAAAGTGGAAATAAAGGTGGTAAGGAAAAGAGGGAAGAGTCTTTTCTGGCTTCTACAATAAAGAAATATAATTTCATTGCTTTAAAGTGCTATAGTAACAGAGCTGAAGAGTATAAAAAATGAATAAAGTGGGGCCAGGCATGGTGGCTCATGCCTGTAATCCCAGCACTTTGGGAGGCTGAGGCAGGCGGATCACAAGGTCAGCAGTTTAAGACCATCCTGGTCAACATGGAGAAACCCCATCTCTACTAAAAATACAAAAATTAGCTGGGCATGATGGCGGTTGCCTGCAATCCCAGCTACTCAGGAGGCTGAGGCAGGAGAATCGCTTGAAACTGGAAGGTGGAGGTTGTGGTAAGCTGAGATCGCACCACTGCACTCTAGCCTGGGTGAAAGAGTGAAACTTCGTCTCAAACAAAACAAAACAAAACAGAAAGAATAAAATGAAATAAATTTTTAAAAAACCACGATTTAGAAAAGGTTATTATGTTGCTAATATATGCATTTACAACCAATATACTTATTTTTAACTTTTGCTTAATTAATTATTGTAACTTCTAAAGCAGTAGGTTCAAATCAATTGCTGTTTAACTGGATGACGCTGTTAAAAAACACATTGCTCCAAATCGGAATTCTTATATGTTGTCAGTGGGAGCATAAATTGGTATAACCACTTTGGAAAACCATTTGGCAGTATCAACTAAATCTCATTGTATATACAGCCTATCATCCAACAATTCCACTCCTAAGAGAAAGTGATACCTTCCTATGGTAGAAAATTTGGAAGTAGAGAAAAGCACAGAGAATAAAAATAAACTGTCATCCTAGTATTGAGATAATCATCATCATTATTATTATGATTTTTTTTGAGATGGAGTTTCGCTCTTATTGCCCAGGCTGGAGTACAATGGTGTGATCTCGGCTCACTGCGACCTCCACTTCCCGGGTTCAAGTGATTCTCTTGCTTCAGACTCCCAAGTAGCTGGGATTACAGGTGCCCGCCACGATGCCTAATTGTTGTACTTTTAGTAGAGATGGGGTTTCACCATGTTAGTCAGGCTGATCTCGAACTCCTGATCTCAGGTGATCCACCCGCCTCAGCCTCCCAAAGTGCTGGGATTACAGGTGTGAGCTACCACGCCTGGCTGATATAATCATTATTAATGTTTGTGAAGAGAATCTTACTTTACACACTTACTTTTATACTAGGCTTACTTTATACAATAATATATTATAAATATATTTCCATGTAATAGATATTTTTCAACAGAAGAGACAGGGTCTCACTCTGTTGCCTAGGCTGGCATGCAGTGGCACTCAAAGCTCACCGCAACCTCGACCTCCTGGGCTCAACTGATCCTTCTGCCTTGGCCTCTTAAGCAGTTGGGACTATAGGCCCGTACCAGCATGTTTGGTTATCCTTTGTTTTTATTTATTTTAATTTATAAAGAAAAGAGTTTTAATTGGCTTACAGTTCTGCAAGCTGTACAAACATGGCTCCAGCATCTGCTTCTGGGTGAGGGCCTCGGGAAGCTTCCACGTGAGCTACGATGCCCGTCTTCACGGTGGAAGACAAAGAGAGAGCAGGCAGCGTCACATGGCAAGAGTGGGAGAAGGAGACAGCCCCTTTACCTTTAGTAAGACTTATTTCCTCAAAAGAATGAGTCTGTTTCACTCCCAGAGGGCATAATGGATATGAATGAAATTCATATTTGTACAGCAGGAACTAACATTCTTAAGTGCCTATCATGTATTAGGCATTGTGTTAGACACTTCGCTATGCTAATTTATGTCATCCTTAACAAAGTAGGTATTATTTTCTTCATTTTATAAGTTGAAGTAATTGAAGATCATTCAAATTATGTGCCTTTCCTTTCCTGCCTTGATTTTACCCTAACCTGCTCCTTTTGAAGTCTTCTCCAACTTTGTTATAGCAGTTCCATCCTTACGCTGCCCAGGTCAAAAGCCTCAGAGTCCTCCTTATCTCCTTTCCTTCATACCCCACATTCAATATGAGGAAACCATCAGCTTATCATCTCCACTACTATTTCTCTGGTCCACATCTCTATCTTGTTGCCCCTCGATTATTATCTTTTTTTGAGATGGAGTCTTGCTCTGTTGCCCTGGAGTGTAGTGGTGCGATCTTGGCTCACTGCAGCCTCCACTCACTGTAACCTCCGTCTCCTGAGTTCAAGCCATTCTCCTGCCTTAGCCTCCTGAGTAGCTGGAACTACAGGCGTGTGCCACCACGCCCAGCTAATTTTTTGTATTTTTAGTAGAGACGGGGTTTCACCATGTTAGCCGGGATGATCTTGATCTCCTCACCTCATGATCCGCCCATCTCGGCCTCCCAAAGTGCTGGAATTACAGGCGTGAGCGACCGCACCCTGCTGACCCTAGATTACTTTAGTAGCCTCTTAACCAGTCTCTGTGCTACTACCCTTACACCCTACTGTTTATTCTTAACCCAGCAGTCAAAGTGATCCAATCACAATGTCAGAAAATGTCACTTTTCTACACAAAATCCTCCAATGGCTCCAACCAACTTACTCAGAGTAAAAGTCTTACCTGATCTGCATCACCCCCACCTTTCACTTCTCTGACTTCATCTTCTCCATTCTTTCATGGCACCTTCTGGCCTGCCTCAGGGCCTTTGCATTTGCTATGCTTTCTGCCTGGGAAGTTGTTTGCTCAGATATCCCTATCTTCCCTCAAGTCTTTCCTCCAATGTTACCTCCTCCAGAAGCTTTCCTTGATCACCACCCGCCTCCGAACATAGCACCCCTCATACTTTTTATGTACCCTCTCTGATTAATTTTTATCCACAGCATTTCTTTCTTTCTTTCAAGACAGGGTTTCACTCTGTCGCCCAGGCCAGAGTGCAGTGGACTCGAGCAATCCTCCCACCTCAGCCTCCTGGATAGCTAGGACTACAGGTGCATGCCACCACGCCTGGCTAATTTTAAAACTTTTTGTAGATAGGGGGTCTTGCTATGTTGCCCAGGCTGGGTCTCCAACTTCTGGCCTCAAGCGATCCTCCTCCTTTGGCCTCCCAAGCTGCTGGGATTACAGGCATGAGACAACACTCCTGGCCTCTCCATAACATTTCTAATAATACAGCAGTCCATATACTGTCCTTATACATTTACCATCTGTCTTTCCCACCTGGAAGAGGTAAGCTCCACGAGGGCTGAAGTTGTTGTTTGTGCTCTCTGCAGTGTCCTTAACCCCTAAATGCGTGCCTAGCATGCAAAAGGCACTCAGTATATATTTGTTGAGTAAATGAATGCTTCCCCCACATTCCAACTGTTACAGCAGGCCAAGGGGACCTGTTGTGCAGAACTTCACAGCTTTCTACTCTGAGCTCTGTCTTCCTTGTTCTTCTCCAGCTTTTACTTAGGAGGCACTTCTTGATGGCGCTTGTCACAGGTGAAAGGCTGGTGAATCTGGAGAGATACTTGTGGCAAGTACCTGGCGTTCCTGCTGTCGTCCACAAGTGCAGTAGTGGTGGTAGACAGCTAGAGAAGAAAGTGTAAAGTTTGCATCCTCCAATTATCACGGTTGCAAGACAGAACTTGAAACTAGATACACCTGATTCTGGTTATCTCTGGATGCCATTCACTGAGAACGAAGGGAAGAAGATACTTCCTCCAAAGTAGAATCTGATGAGGCGCCCACCGGCTGCTGCTGCGGTGGAAAACTGCCACACCCGCCTTTGCAAACCGGTGTGGCCCCAGCTTCTTGGACTGAGGCTCACCGCAGGTTTCAGCCACTTCAACCGCAGGGCTATGAACATGCCAAGAGAGCCATTAACCAAGTTTCTCATTTCTCCTCTGGGATTTAAAGTCCTGAAAGCAGAACCTTCACTTCGCGACCCAGGCTTGCAAGAAGCGTGGGAGACGGAGAAATGGGGAAGCGAGGCGGCGCTGCCCAGCTTGGCAATGACACAGCTGCGGTCTCTGATGCAAAGGCAGGCGGCCGCGCAGGGCCAGGCCCCGGTGGGAAGGCTGGGCTCTGGGAAGGATGTCGGGGCACCCGGCAGTGCCCAAAGCCACCATCTCAAGCGTGGTAGTGGGGAAATGGATGCTGCACCTGCTCTCTCGCCTTGCGGGAAATCGTGATTTGGGGAAGTTTCACCTTTGTTGTAGAACTACCCACATTAGAGCCTTCATTTCTTGGGAAGGGGTTGACGGGAGTTGCCAGTGAACGTGTGACACACACACGCACCACATACTCCCCAAACCCACAAACGACTCCAGTAACGGTATAGTTACCCTTAAAAAGCAAAACAGAACAAATCAGCAGGCCCCCTCCCTCCATCCTGGCACTTCATTAACGTCGGCCAAGGCCACATTTCCCCTGTCCACTGCAGGGGGTCTGTCAGGAGAACAACTGGCGAACGTTTGCCTCACTTGACTCAGCTCTCTTGGGACGGTATAAGCATTTTAGAATTCACACCTCAAGGAATGAGTCAGCAAAGAAAAGCAGAGCTGGGCCGGGGCGCCGGTGGCCGCCTTCAAACCTTTGGGAAGCGAGGAATCGGAAACGCCCGTGACGTGCGGCGTTGTCCGACTCCTTCCACTCGGCAGAACCGGAGAGACAAGCCTTTGGCGGGACGGTGAACAACTGTGCTGTGTAGGGCGGTGTGCGTGCGCGAGTAAAGGGTGTGTAGCTCCGGCCTAACGCTAGCCCCCAAGGGCGCGAGTGCTCCACTGCGCCCAGCTCAAGTTTCGGTGGAAACTTTCTCTCAGAGGCTCCTCCTCCTTCACCTTGGAAACCGGCGCAGGCCGTGCGGCGCGGCGCTGCCTGAGTCGCCGGCGCACCTGGCGGCGGCGTGGCCTAGCTTCAGGGGCGGGGCCGGTGGCGGCGGGGGCGGGGCCGGGGCGCTCTCCCAGAGGCCTCCCGGCAGGTTGGGCCCCACCCCGGCCCCTGCCCCGCCCCGGCCCCGGCCCCCGCCCCCGCCCCTCCCGCGCTCACTAGGGAGAGGCGTGGGGGAGCTCATGACCCACGCGGCTCAGCCAGTGGCTGACGCACCCTCGAAAAGTTGCGCTCCGACCTTCTCACGACCTACATTCTTCCCGGGCACTCCTGAGTTAGAGCTGGGCCCAGAGGACCTGGGCCAAGACTTTCCAGCGGCGGCCGCCCCTGGGGCGAGGAACCGGCCCCGCTTTCCTCGCGGGGTCCAGCGCAGGCGTCCCCGGGATCGCAGCGCAAACTTTCTGGACTGTCTGAGGACACTTGTCCAGCGAGCGCCACTGCTTGGGGAGGAGGAGCCACGGTCGGGGACAGGTAGGTGCTGTGATGGGCGGAGATTTGCGCTTGAGGGATTCTTTTATTTTAGGGGGTTGAAGGAGGAGGGAGACCCGAAATGTCCCTTCTCTGCGTCCGCCAGCTGGGCAGGGGAAGCAGGCATTGGGCTGGGGGAAGGCTGGGGACGTTCCAAACGAGGTCGCTGCGTCGGGCAGGGGCGCCGGGGGGAGGAGGTGACTCCCAGGGTTTCGGGCTCCTGGACGGGGCGTTACACGGTAACTGACCCTGGGATAGAGAGAGCCAGCTTGTTTTCACGAAGAAAGATGTCATCAGGGCCCTCCATCCCATTCATTGGTCCCTGGGTCCTCTGGGAGGTACAGGCAAAGGCAAAGAGATGTGCAGTTCAGGTTTCCCTTGTAAATCACCTGGCTTGCATAGGAGACAGAGGCGGTGCCCCTCTGAGGGTTGCAGCCCTTTCCTGGTGTAAGGACTTACTTGTTGGGTAGCTGTTGCTCAATTTCGTAAATTCTCTGATGAAACTCCGTTCAAGTCGTGGTTGTTATTGATAGTGTGTGTGTGTGTTTGTGTTTCCTCTGGCTCAACAAAGGTCCCTTGTTAACTCCACTTCTGCTAGGGAGTAGGAGGAACTACCTGCTGTCTTATTTCAGGCCTGGTCAGAGCGAGGTGTTGGTGCAGGGGGCGGTAACCTTGTTGGCTTGGGACTTTGGGAATCATATGAGCAGGTTTGGTGAATTAGCCCAGTTCTGTCCCAGCCTCCTGGACCCACCCGTTCACAGCAGATCCAGCTTCTGCTGCTCAGCAGATGCTGCAGCCCCAGCCATCCAGGGACAGGGAAACCCTCCTGAAGGAAAAGAGCCAAATATTGAGAAGGAGAGACAGCTCTCAAGAGGAGAAGGAGTAAACAGTGCCTACCAGTTGTTGCTTCCCTATAGATAGAGCTCGCTCCCTTGACTTCTCTGGAAGGGCTGTGCTATCAGATTCATCTCATTAGGAAGTCAGCTGCTCCCTGCTAATAGCCATAGCAGCCCTGATGAAATTATATAGGTCATTGAAAAATAATTCCTGCTTAATCACCTTTATCCTGTTGATTAATGAGAGGAAAGATTTCCTCTCCTTAATGTACCATGCCTGCTTGTCAGGGTCACCTGCCTGACCTCAAGTTCACTTGTACACCTGGCACTAGGCAGAATGCTGTCCCCGAAGCTGTCCACTTGTAGTGAACCACAGCTGAATCCACGTTTGGAGAACTTCAAAGGTCTTCTTTGGACAGAAATTGAACAGGAGATTTAGTTCATAAATTTGCTCTGTAATGCAGCATACTTGTTGGCTTTAGGTAACTTTTCTCATAATTAAAGGTTGATATCTTTTTAGCTTCAGTTAATCCCTTTCCGCAGAGTTCATAGAATTATGTCCTTGCCTGTCTTGAAATAAATTAAGTTTAGAGTCCTATTTATCATTTGTCCTGTAGGACAAGGAACAGGATTAAACTGTGTGGGGTGGCTGGAAAGGGTGAGAGAAACTGAACATCACTGAAGTGGATTCAGAGAGTGATTGAGAGTGGTCTAAAAATTTAGGCCCAACTGCCCAGCTATATAGAGACCTTATGTAGAACTTTCAATGGAGGACTTGAAGTTCTACAAGTCCTCCATTATTGGCTCTTTTTCTTGGCTCTCATATAGAGACCTTATGTAGAACTTTTAATGGAGGACTTGAAGACTAGAAATAAAAGGAGTGTTTTATTTTTACGGAGTCAGAGTAATGCATTGCTGGACAGTTCTGTACTATGCCTCCCAAGATTGGTTCAAAATACTTTCTTTGCTAAGTTCTTTCTTTAATAGGAACTTGATAGATAATGAGTGCAAACAAGAAGCAGATGTACAAATATATTATGTAGAGATATGGAGGTAAAATGAGAAAAACAAGAATTGCTTCTGAGGAGTGAAATTATATTTCTTTTCTTTCTTTCTTTTTTTTTTAAAGTTAGGGTCTCTCTCTGGCCCAGGCTAGAGTTCAGTGGCATGGTCTCGGCTCCCTGCAGCCTCGATCTCCTGGGCTCAAGCAATCCTCCCGCCTTAGCCTCCTGAGTAGCTGGGACCACAGGTTCATGCCATCACACTCTGTTAATTTTTTGTATTTTTTCATACAGACAGGGTTTTGCCACATTGCCCAGGCTGCCCTTGAACTCCTGGACTCAAGCAATCCACCTGCCTTGGTCTCCCAAAGTGCTGGGATTACAGGTGTGAGCCACCATGCCTGGCCTCTTGTATTACTTTCATAAAGAAAATTTAATAAGGAACCTCCTTTCTCCCTGCAAATATAAAGCAAAATTGCCTTATTTAATCTGTTTAGACACTTGATCTTTATTCTGTGTATATTTGTCTCCTAGGATGTTACATAGGTCCAGTGAAGATCTGGATCAGATTCTGCCATTGAAACACAATTTAGATCACTTCATCCTTATTTTTAGCAACTTCCAACCCTTGGTTTTTAGCCCAGGTAGGGCAACAGTGCTCAATAGTGACAAGAAACTCCAGGGACTTCATTTATAGGGATCTCTTAATGAAGACAATAACAGAAGCGAACAGTTCTGTAGTGCTTTATGTTTCACAAAGTGCTTTCATGTACCATGTTTGTGCCTTGTGATTTAACCATTTTGTAGTAGATGCCATTGTATTTAGATTACATGGGAGGAAAGCAGATGAGGCTCAGAGATAATAAGGGACTTTTTTGAGATGGAGTTTCGCTCTCGTCGCCCAGGCTGGAGTGCAATGGCGTGATCTCAGCTCATTGCAACCTCCGCCTCCCAGTTCAAGTGATTCTCCTACCTCAGCCTCCTGAGTAGCTGGTATTACAGGTACCCACCACCATGCCCGGCTAATTTTTTTTGTATTTTTAGTAGAGATGGTGTTTCATCATGTTGGCCAGGGTGGTATCAAACTCCTGACTTCAGGTGATCCACTCACCTCGGCCTCCCAAAGTGCTCGGATTACAGGCGTGAGCCACCATGTTTGACCGATAATAAGGGACTTTTATGTGCATACTTTGCTCCTATATATTGTGGACTCAGACCTGAATTCAGGATTTCTGATTTATAGGCCACACTTCCACTTTTTTCCCTGTTACATTTTGTGAAGTGGTTGGATGTGAAATGTGCTCTTCCTTCTCTTCTCTTCTCTTCTCTTCTCTTCTCTTCTCTTCTCTTCTCTTCTCTT